>NW_010407879.1:5750-12717 GCF_000710305.1 Buceros rhinoceros silvestris | reverse complement strand
CCCGCCCCGCTTTCCTGTTCCCAGCGCTCCCCAGTGTGGGACGTTGAGGAATTGCTCGTCGCTGGGAAACCCGCCGACGCCGCCTCACGCAGTGCGAACGCGGTGGGGAAAAGGGGCTGTTCGCGGCACCACAGCTTTGCCCAGGCGGGTGAGGGTCCCTCCGAGAGGTGAGCAGGACCCAGGCTGAGGCAGAGAGCCGCGCACAGTCGCCACTCGTCACCGCCAGGTGATACTCACTCCTACTGGCTTCCCAGCCTGGGACAGCCTGAAAGCGGTTAAAAGTTCAGTATTCCCGTCCCTCTCTTCTGAGTCTGTTTTCTTAATATTGTATACCCTCGATGGATTGAACTTCCAGCGGTTTTAGCCATGTTAACTCCATAGCATCCCCAAATACGCCAAAGCACGTGCTTGCTGCTGTGCTGCTGGGGGTTGTGACAACTCTAGGCTCCCTGTGTGCTGAACGAGGTGCAGTTACTGCACCCAACTTATCCAAGGCTGGGATGAAGAAGTCATAAACCCCTTGCAAGAAATCTCTTGGTCAAGTGTTTCGTTATAGGAAGAGCCAAATCCAGTCCCTGCTTCTCTGATCCCCTACAAAGGCTATTATAGAGACCAGTAGTCTGTTCATGGAGGGGATGGGATGTCAGACAGACTGTACCCATGAAACGGATGAGAGGGGCCAGGATGCAGTTCAGGACACTTTCTGAGAAACGAGCCGTGTTCTTGGCTACCCTGAATACTGCCAGCGTGACAACTGGTGAGAGTTTGTTGCGCCAGTGAGGGCAGTGACTCTCCTGGGCCCTCATGGTTCGGAAAATTGAGGGTCTGGCGTGGCACACTTCCACAATCATTCAGCCTGTGCATACAAGGCTTCTGGACAGCCTGTCTGTGGGCAGAGTGACTCAGCAGCAAAGGGAAATTCAGTTGTGGACGGTGAAGTCAGAGCCTGGTGAAGCCCCAGGCTCTGACTCACAGAAAACAAATGCATCTGACATATGTGGGAAGTGAATGAAAGTTCCAAAACCTGGATGTTTCTCGGGTCTCAAGAATAAGCTCCCTCAGGAGATAACACTGACCCCCAGAGGGTTGTGCAATTAAACTTTTGCTCACTGAAGTGCAAGTAGCGCTCCTTCCAGATATTTCTGCGTTTCTGTGCAATCACAGCACTGCTCTCCTGGACGTACTTAGATTTGATGTTGTTGTACTTGTCTGAAAAGGTTTTCATTCACATCCCACAAAGTTTGCAAAGAAGTGATGGAAAATCCTTGGCGATGGAGTGATGGGAGAGTGTACGTGTGTTTGGGGGAGGCTGTCCGCTTGCTGTGGCCAGGCAGCTTGTAACTACTCTGATGGTACCACATGTTGAACAAACCTTTTTTCAGCCTGAAGGTTGTGCTTGGAAAAACAGCTTCTTGCAGTAAGGCTAAATCCTTCCTACTAACTAACTCTCTGAGTATCCTTCTTTCAGACTAACGCTGCCTGCAGAGGAGCATTGGGGGAATACTGGTGGGGAGCGGCTCTCTTCCCTAATTTCCCACCAGAGGCCTTAATTGCAGCCACCGTCCCTCCTGGCTGCCAGACTGCAGCAGTCACTCTCCGGTGAGGCCACCATTGTGCCTCTTTGAGAAGAAGGCTGGAATGGTGTAGTGAGGTGGACTTTGTCTGCTGCTTGCTTGGGTTTATTGCTGCTTGCGTGCACGCTGCTAGCCCAGTGCAGCAGCAGTGAGCTGGGAGGGTAGAGTCACGTTGTATCCTTCACGGACACATGAACTGCCCCAAAGCCAATTAATCTAGCAGTGCTCCCGTTTTTCCTCAGCGGAAACCCTTGCCTTCTGTATTCTTCCTTGTATCTTCCTCCTTCTTCCCTCCATATTAGCAAGCTGGAAAGGACAGAATATCTTACATTCATGCTGCGCATTCCTGGTCCAAGCACTGCCTGAAACCCAGCCCAAACCCAGCACTTTCACTCACCTCTGACTGAAAGCTGATGTTCGTCTCAAATTGTGGCACAGTCTCTGGGTAGAGTTCACCTGCACCCTTCTTCTGACCCACGTCCTGAAAGTGTGGCCTCCTCCTCCTTCCAGTCCACCAGTCTATGCCATATATTTTCAGACGTGCCTGTGTGGCACAGTTTCCCCAGCCGCGGGGAAAATGAGAATCTTTGCTGGGGAGATCTCTTCTGTGACTCATGTGCTAGGGAGGGGAGACTTTCTTCTTCATTTCTGCAGCCTGGAGAGGTTCATCCCCTAGTGCCAGGTTTCTGACTTGTGTCTGGGCTGCTGTAGGAACATGGTGTGTGCAGGGCCAGTGGGGAGGATTGTGCTCTGCATGGGATATACGAGGGGAAACATCCTTTTAACATCTGCCTTTCTGTCTCCCTCTCATACTTCCCTTTTTCCTCCTTCAGACTTGTCACCTTGTAGTATTTTAATTGGAGGAAGCAGATACATCAAGGAAGTCAACGGCAAGGGCGAGGTGGGCGGGGGGAGCAGAGAGGAAGAGGAGGAAAATCACATCACAACCCAGCCTGCCAGTGTAAATACTTGATGATTTCCTGTTATTGTAGCCTAAAATGTACCATGACATCATTTGCGGGCCTCCCAGAATCACCCAGAAGGAGGAAAAGCCAGCATTCCCAGCCCGCCCCCAGCGTGAATCCAGAGGATTCAGACCCTATAAGGCAGTGGAGCTCTGCAAGCAGCAAAGACAGAGTTTCAAAAGCTTTTGTGTTCTTGGCAGCGTGGAGATTTCACAAACAGGAAAAACTTTTACTTTTCCTAAAGGGGAACGGTTTATGCCTCGTGAAATATTGATGCCTTGAACCATGGTTACTTTAGAAGCAGAGCTGAAGTTCAAGAAATGCTCTTAGCTGAGGACAAGCACAGGGAAGCCCCTCACCGAAATCATGTCAGATCATTGTTCCCAGACATCCATTTTTTTTATAGTACCCACTTTTATTCCAAAGCACTCTACAAAAAAGGGAGTAAAGTCAAAAGCTGTGGATTATGTAAAATAGTCCAAAATGGAATTAATTTGATGGTTTTGGAAGGTGGAGCCAGTCCTCAGTATAGCAGAGATTGCCAGTGAAATGTTCTTCCTCTTTTCCTAAGCATTAAATCAATAGAGAAATTCACCCAGAAAGTGAAGAGCCAAACTCTCCTGAGCCTTGATCCACAAAATATCCCGGAATTTGAGCCAACAAGTCAGATTTGTATCTCAGTTACAGTTAATCCTAAATCACTTCATGCAGTCAGCACCGCTGTAAGGAAGAACAGAATTGGGTTCACAGAGGTGGGTTCTCATAACTTTTCTGATTTGGGATTGACATTAAGATGAATCAAAATGTTCTTGCAGTTTACTGGACAAAGAGTAACAACCCTGTGTAAGTTTTGCTTTCTATTGCTTTCACTTGGACTTACTGGAATACAAAAGTGGGTTGTTCCCCGTGAGCTATTTTTGGATAGGAGAACCAAGGCATGCAATTCTTCACCATGCTGAGCTCTTTTCAGAGCTATATAAACAAGATTACTATCACTCGTTAAGTAGTTTGATTTTCATTCCCAGCACTGCGGGATGCAGCACTGGGAACTGAAGTGAACTTAAATTTATGCACAGCTATGTCAGGACCCTGCATCCAAAGAAGCCAAGGGCTGATGTTCTGATGACAGTGTCAGGAACCTGCATTTTTATGCCCAGCTCTGCCATGCCGAAGCACCAGGAGAGCAAATTGCTCAGATACCACAGTGTCAGCTGTGGGGTGTCGAGGCCTTGAATTAACTTCCACTATTCTGTATCTCATCAGCGTGCTGAGGTTATTGTGTGGGCTTGGCAGCGGAGGGGAAGAGAGGAGTTCCTTCTTCCACGCACTGGGTTTGCCAGATCTGGCGTGCAGTTATTCTGCCTCTGGGATTTTTGCTGAGTCACGTGAGAACGCATGGTCTGCTGAATGCCCGGGGAGCCGGCGGCAGGGCTGAGCTCCTGGCGATGGATGGATGATTGAAATTCTGGGGGGGGGCAGTTGCAGAGTTCCGTATGCTGAGTCACGTGAGAACGCATGGTCTGCTGAATGCCCGGGGAGCCGGCGGCAGGGCTGAGCTCCTGGCGATGGATGGATGATTGAAATTCTGGGGGGGAGGCAGTTGCAGAGTTCCGTATGGTGTGAATGTTCAGCCAAGATGCTGTCTTGCACGCCTCTAGGGTTTCGATCTCTGCTTGTGCAGGAGAAAGTTTCGGTCACGTGTTGAGTCTCATTTCATTCTCGCAGCACAGGGATGACTTGCCCTACGCAAGACTGCTCTTCGCTGGGTGCTTATGCGCTGCTGGCTGCTTCACTTCTCCGCTGGGCCGGTTAGAGTCACATGCTTTTTGCCATAGCCAGCCTTTGATGCTAAATATTTCCCACTTCAGCTTTATGGCATGATGTGATGCCATGTGTCCTGGGTGTGACAAAGTTAAGAATGGCACAGGACAGTGATGTAGTGTGATTGGGATTTATGAGAGTGCTCCATACCTTATGACAGATGTAAAGCCCTAACCCATGACAATGCTGTAGAGAGAAGATTAGTAAAGATGACAAAGTAGAAATGATAGCAGTTTAGATTGTGATGATGAGTTTGGGAGAGCAAGAAAGTGTGCTTGATTCCTCCCAATTTCTGCAGGATTATGTCTGCCTGTAGCCAGAGTGAATCATCCTGGAAAGTTTGACTCCATTTATTATGTAAAGCTAGGCAAAAAACAAAAGAGGAAGAGAATCTGGAAGAGCTGTTGTTCATCAGGGCAGTAAATCTGGGTTTAAGACGCTAAGTATCAGACCAGAAACACATTGGCTTGGTGACACAAGGGGCCAGTCCAGAGGTGGCTCGCTTTTCTGGTTGAAATTTATTAAAATGTTTTGCTGAACTTGATTGTCCCAGGATGATGGGTCAAAGAGCACCTGCCCGTGCCCCTATAGATGCATGCCAGATCGAATCTCATCTCTGCTGCAGTGTGCTCACATTAAAGCATGAAGTCAGCAAAACTCAGAACGACCTAGGTAATCAGACAGAAATGTCCTTGTCTGCTCCAGGTGAAAAGTTTACTGTCAGTGATCCAGAACTGGTGGATCCAGTATTAGTGTTCACAGAAACACAGTCTGTGTGAAGGGAAATCTTCTAAAAAGCAATAAAACCCTTATTTGTATTTTGTTGACCTATTTCCTCTAAATACTGTGAAATGGAAACTGCAAGAAAATGCAGCTAGAGGGGAAACTAACACACTTTACATACAGGGTTTGGCAAGCCAGAAAGTGCTGGAGAGTGTTTAATGTCCTTTTTCCCTGAAGGGCGAAGGCTCCTGGTGAAAGACATTACCTGGCGCTGCAGATGTACTGACTGAGACATGGAAAGGACAGACGGCTTCTTTAGACTGGGGCAGAGCTTGGATTAATGCTCGGCTCAGGCATAACTGAGACTGTGTGTCTGCTTCTCTGTGTGTTGCTGAAGACAACATTTCTGGGACAGAGAGCAGCTAAGATCACAGTAGGCACATCTGTATGTCTACCCACCTCTCTATCTGTTACCTTTCTATCTAGTGACCGAGCCATTCCTTTTTTTTTTTTTATAGCCTACTCACTCTGCTGGTACAAATACCCTAAAAGCCTTAATTCTCTGCATTTTAGGATCAGAAATGTCGTGTGTTTAGTAACAATCCAGGAAAATTAATGATGCCTTCTGTCATGCCTGTGTCTAACTGGGGAGGGGGGATGGTGCGTGCTGTGTGTGGCATCGTTGTGTTTTGCTGAGGGGAAAAGAAGAAGTGGATGAAAAGTGTGTGGGAGGAGTTAGGGTAGCCCATGGGCAGGTGTCTCTCACAGTCATGCAACCCTGACTGCAGATCGGGCTGTGTGGTGTTAACAGGGTGGGAAGAAATCCCCTTCACTTGTGAGTGAATCAGCTGGGTGGGAGAGGTAGCACGAACATTCCCAGATGAGACTCCTGCTCTAGGCATCTCCCGCACAATAACTTCTTGGGCTTTTTTTTTGGAGTCTCTTTCATGTTCTAGCCCAGAAACAGATGCAATACTTACCTACACCCATTGTCATGGGTCAGGGCTTGGTGTTCCCCTGGGAAAAAACTGCCATCTGAGCAGGAACCAAGAGTAATGTCTACAGTATGTAATGATCCTGCATTGGAATAAAAGTGGCTAGCAACTCCCTGTGTATTTTTAAGGTTTCCAAAAATAGGTCCAAGTCTCAGGCAAAATGAATGGAGCCAGGACTTAGATGGAAAGAACTGGTAAAGTTTTTCTGAAACAGTTAGTGCTGAGATCATCTTCCACATTACACGCCACTACCTGGAAACAGGGGCCAGTTTCCTTTTCCCTCTTTAAGGCTGTCTGAGCCCTATGTTCCAGTGCATTGATTCACTCGACCAGGTTTCAGTACAGCGGGGAGAATTGACTTAACATTAGGGACGAGATGGAGAGCTTCCTCCCTGCTCTGCTGCAGCTCTGTAGGAGCTGGAATGTCTGGCGCACCGAGTCAGTCTTGGAGCCCTGGAGAAGCAGAGGGAAGTCAGACTATAAGCAGCTGCTCTGTGTGTGACGAGAGAAGGCTTTCTAATCACAATGGCAGGAGAGAGAGAAGGTCAGGGAGAGAGGGGTGGGAGTAGGGGTAAAACCTCTGGGGAGGTGCACACTTGCGTTTCAGGAGGAATTTGATGTCAGTCAGTGAACTCTGGGTCCATGGGTTAGCCTGTGGCATTTTGCAGAGGAGAGAAGGAGAATTTAGGAGCCAACTACAGAACCGCAATTCTAGCTAGCTGTCAAAGGTGGCTCAGATGGCCTGAGGCTGAAGATGCTATTCTGGCTGCCTTTGAGACTGTCTTCCTTGGAGGTTACTGTTGCCGCAGAGGTGCCAGTAAATCTGCATGTCTCCTTGCTCCCTAACTCAGTTCTGCCACCCTGATCCAGGTTAAAATCCATCCTGCTG
>NW_010407879.1:600-5614 GCF_000710305.1 Buceros rhinoceros silvestris | reverse complement strand
TGCTGAAAATGATAGGTAAATGCATCTACATTAACAAGTAGTGTGGTGTAATAGAAGCAGATCTGGAAAACAAAAAAGCTGCTGCTAAATGTTTAACATTCACGCTAAATGTGTCTGGGAGGGAGTTTATTCTGGATTTGCTCTGTTCTGATCCAATTAAGGGGATGCTTGCCAGTAGCTGGGGCACAACCCTGGAAGCATATCTTCTGGCTTATTTTCACCCCAAAAGAATTCAGTTCCCCAGGTATGAGACTGCACCATGATGGGAAGCAAAATGCAGTGAATAGGAAATCATGTCAAAACCAAACTTGTGACCCGAAGTAAAAAGCTAATGCAGGTGGAGCTTACTTACATACTTTGGTGGCTGAGGAGCTGGTAATCTCCAGGAGAGCTAGAGGTGGCGATGGTGGGAGTGTGTGAAAACTTCTCAACCCAGCCCAGTTACAGCCTGAACAGACTGGCCGGCAGTGGGATGTGCTACAGCCCCAACCACCAGCCACTCCAGGGGCAGGGCTGCCTGGGGGTTCGCACACAGCCTGCTCCCTGGCTGCTGCTTCCAGACAGGTAACTGCTGCTTGTGATAGATGAGGCTTGGAGGAGTAATTCTGCTCCCTCTTTCACAGTGGCCTGCTATGCTGTTGATGAATGCAAAAGGAAGACAGGCTTAGGCTGGGAGCTTTGAAGTGATGGGACATTTGCGAGGCTTGGGCCTCCCTGTGCACGTGGGAAGGCAGTGGGCAGCACTCGTCAGACATGAAACAGGGTCACTGATGGTGCATGCAAGAGTCTATTTGCTCCTGCCCCACGGCTCTAAATGCTCTGGACCTAAAGCAAAAACGGGGCAGGGAGCATTGTCCAGGAGCCGAAGGGCTGTTTTTTACTGAGTTAGACATAGACACAGACTTCATCAAACTGCAGCTTTAATGCTAAAGGCCGGTGATGGTATGGCAACAACTTATTTCACCGTCTGTAGAAACTGTTGCTCTGGCTGCAGCAAGCTCCTCTTCCGCCACTCGCTCGATGGCTCTCTTACCCTCACATACACACTCACACAGCACAGGCTCTGCACCCTGCTGCCCGTGGGGCTGCTGGCACACTCGGGTAGGTGCAATGCCAGGATCTGTTACTCTCGCACTCTGATTTAATTTTGATCTCACAAGCAAGGAAGTTTTTAGGCCAACAGGGTGCACCACATGCTTTCAAGGATGATCAAGATGCAGAAGTGGATGTGCTGTAACATTGAGTTGTGCAAATCCTTTTGTACAGAGGTGCGGGTGTATTTCTACCTGTGCAGAGTGAATGACTCAGGTACATGACCCTGATTCTCCAGCTGTTCTCGACACCTATGCGACATGAGCACAGAGACACTTCCCAAGTAAAGGGGCACATTTTAGACCCATTACCATGTATGATGATACGAAGAACGAAGAAGTGGAGAGTGAGACTCCAGAATCATCTACATCTGTTGTGCAAATTTGCAGTTGGTGGGATTTGGATCAGACTACTGTGCAGTTTTTCCCTTTTTGTGTATCACAGAGCCTGATAAAGAAAAACAGCTGTTGTTCTTGTTGTGCCATCAGCCTCTCTGGTCTTGATCTGCATGTCCTCTAAGGAGCGGCTGAGGACTCGGGTTTGTCTCGTTTGGAGAGACGGAGGCTGAGGAGTGACCTCATCACCCTCTGCAGCTCCCTGAGGAGGGGACATGGAGAGGGAGGTGCTGAGCTCTTCTCCCTGGGAT
This sequence comes from Buceros rhinoceros silvestris, assembly GCF_000710305.1. Lineage (NCBI taxonomy): Eukaryota > Metazoa > Chordata > Aves > Bucerotiformes > Bucerotidae > Buceros > Buceros rhinoceros. Next base: position 3,876 of record NW_010407879.1, on the reverse strand, counting down.
CCAGGGACAGGACACGTGGGAATAGCTCAAAGCTGCATCGGGGGAGGATCAGACTTGACATGAGAAAATATTTCTTTACCCACAGGACGGTCAAACACTGGAACAGGCTTCCTGGAAAGATGGTCCATACCCCATGGCTGTCAGCGTTGAGGAGGCATTTAGACAAGGCCCTTAATAATGTGCTTTAACTTTTGTTCATCTTTGATGTGGTCAGGCAGTTGGAGTAGATTATTGTTGTAGGTCCCTTCCAAAGGAACTATCCTATCTCCAAAGGAACTATCCTATCCCATCCTATCCTATCCTATCCTATCCTATCCTATCCTATCCTATCCTATTTATTCTATTCTATTCTCTTCATGTGCAGACAAACCATACTGCTCTGGAGGACTGGACTCCTGTTGTGAAGGATGAGGGCTGCAAACACAGCCTAGACAACTCTGCTGCGTGTCCCACAGGCTTTGAGGACTGCCTCAGTGGGTAACTTAGTATTTTACCTCTAGTTCTCTGCTTCCAGAATGTTTTTAGTTGACCATGACTGCTGTAAATGCTTAATGGCCTCTGAGAAATACATACGAGTAAGCACGTTTCCTTGTGGATACTCATCACACCATCAAATCCATCAGAATACATACCACCAGACTACGTTTAGATTAATTATCTTTTCTAAAGCTGGGAGCCCTAACTTGATTCCTCCCATTGCCCAGAGGAATAACTTGTCTTTGCTAGCCTGAGATGAAACAGGCCAGCGGGACTTACCCTCTTACCTTGAGGAGAAAGCGGCAGTGTCAGTCTCCAAAGGTCACATTGTTCCAATTCCACATAGATTTCAGGGCATTTCTACTGCAGTACCTTTCACCCAAAGGAGCAAAATATATTCCCATTCATTGTTTTGTCCTTGCTAGTTATGTTATCTGTTATTTGGGCTGTAAATGTTTGGACTGAGGTCCCAGAGTATCCGTTAGATTTCCCTTTGTTCCCTCATTGTCGCAACCAGTGCAAGGTGTAAAAAGCAAAGCAGCATATGAGCACTTGCTCCCATTTGGTGCATAGGAAGAGGCAATTCTAGCAGATTTCAGTCCTTTGAAATACACTTTCTAGTTGGAACACCCTTCCTTTGTGGTTCTGTTTGTTTGTTTGTTTTTAAATTACATTGCAGCAAGCTGGATGGAATAAGACCTTTGTCTTCCGTCAAAGCTACACAGTTCAAGTTACCCAGCATTAGTCCAAATAAATATATGCTGATGAAGTGGCCCCTTGTCTACGTGCTCATGCTAAATAATCTGGTATTTCAGATCAAATAATGTACGTGCTTCTTCTGCTTAAAAGAAGGTACTAAAAAAGGTTTGATGTAAATGAAACCAAGACAATAAATCCCCAGTGAAATACCAGACCTCCTCCCAGGAGGATGCTTAATGTCATCCCGGTCTAATCTAATTCTGAAAGACTTTAATATTATTTGGGCTCTGAGCAGTCTGGAAATGACAGCATTTCTGAGGCCCTGGGTAATGTTACTCATCTCTAGAGCCTCCTGCAGGGAGGATCTTTAGTCAGCTGCCGCTTTTACCCCTTGGAATCTCATCCTGCGCTCGGGGAGGAGAGATAACCCCTGCCTGAGTCTCTCAAGGAATCCACCCATGTGCTGGCTCAGGGATGGCCAGGCAGGCAGGGCTCAGCAAACCGCCTGCTCGATGCGGCCATCCCTCCTCAGCAGCCGGCGGAGGAGAGGCCTGTGGGGGAGGCGAGATCTTGGTGCCCTGGGAATTCCTCATGACGCTGTAGCCAGAGCACCATGTGGTTCAAACGCTTCACATGTCTTGTCCTCCCCCTCAAAAGGGAGAGGGAAGAGGAAAGAAAGAAGCAGGAGAGGCAGTAAAGCGTAGCGAGCCTGTCACACGGAACCCTTGTCTTTCGAAGTGGCGTGGATGGTATTTTGCTTGGTTTTGCTATAACAGAGAAGAAGGACAAGAGAAGGGGCTGGGGTGAGAAAGAAGTGTCCGTCGTGCTGTAGGATTCACTTTGCCTTGTTTCACCCCTTCAGATGGTTTGTGGACTTCTTGACATGCAGTTTATGACTGTCTGTGCACAGGGCCAATGCCTGGCGCGCTGTGAGTGGGAACGCAGTTACTTTGGATGTGATTGTTTAGCTGGCATGCGGCTTTGCTTGCACCATGGCTCCTGTCCTTAGCACTAAGCGGAAGATGTTAGTTCCCTGGATGCTCAGCTGCAGCTCTTAAAATTTGGCATGGGAATAGCTAGGCTTCTGTCACCTGAAGATTTATCGTCTTCATGAAAAAGAACGATTAAATCCTCCAAACAGTTACCTCAATCATATGAAGAAATGCTGGAATAGAAGTCCCAACAGAAGCAGCATCAGGCTCTCACCATCATGTTTGACGTTGTTCACATGGTAATGAAGAAGTCTCCACAGAGCCATTTGAATTCAGTGAGAAATCTCACACGTTCCTGGATCTGAACCCGGCACTCTGGGTGCCCTCTACCCTTCGTCAAAATCACTATCAAGTGCCTTTGTTATTCTGGACATCTTCTGTCTATACCAATCTCTGTGGAAAACAAGTGGAACCCTTTCATGGAGCAGCCTTGTTTGTCCTAGTCTAAGAAAGTCATAGTGTAAAAACGAGTCAGAAAAGAAAGAAGAATTTGTAAAATAGGCTCTTGGGGGCTCTGTGACCTTTTATGTAGAAGAGTTACACCAAGTTACACCAATCCCATTACACTGATGTTTTTCCTATGCAGGCAGAGCATAGAGAGTCTAGTTTAGGTGAAACCTGCATATTCAGATGACACAAACGAAGCTCGTGGACCCCGTTTCCATCTCCTGCCAGCTGGGCACAGGAATAGTTTCATTACTCTCTACAACATTACTCCTAGCTTACTCTGAGGTGAGGCAAGACCTTGTCTCCTACAAACTTCATTTTGCTTTTTTATAGGGTGCAAACTATTCTGGATTTTCTCTTGCTCACATAATGCTGCATGGTGAGGAAACATCACACTGAAAAGCAAATCAACACATTTTATAAGCCTCTAGTTTAAAAATTGCTCGTGTTATACTTCATATACAACAAACTTCCTTTCTGCAGACCCTGAGGATTTAATTATGGGTATTTAAAAGGCACTTTCAGATCTTTTGAGTGAACTGCAATTTTAAAAATGGTACAAAGTGTTATTATGAATCTGATGTCAATTCCCAACATACTTCAGATTCATATTAATCTCAGCAGACCCCTGTAATCGAATTGAAGGAAACAGTTCATTCAG
>NW_010407879.1:0-463 GCF_000710305.1 Buceros rhinoceros silvestris | reverse complement strand
GCTTCCTCCCTTCCCACTTCATATCTGAATTTATGCCTTCTCATTCTAACTGTACTAACAGTCTTCATTGACTCAACATGCTGGGAAAAAGGTCGGTATGAAGTACAGATCGTCTGCATGGTCTTTCCATCAATCAAGCTGGCTTAAAGATTGCAAATGTTTGGCGGATTTGACATGGAGCCACAGATTCAAGAAAAACAGGAAGATAGGTTTCCACTTTCTTTAAAAAATTAGACGTTAAATGTATTGAGAACATTTCAGTTCCTTCTTCTGACTCAGGTTGTGAGAATTTAAAAGATTTTTTTTGGTGGGTCTTGGGTCGCTGTTTGACAGTTATGTTCAAAATCCCAAATGAAATGAGATGGCTTCTTCAAATCCTTCGAAAAATCCTGGATCTTGATTCCTCCCACCGGTGGCTCCAAAGCACAGACCGACAGCACGGGAAGCTTTGCAGGGGGTCTGC
>NW_010407878.1:27286-27540 GCF_000710305.1 Buceros rhinoceros silvestris | reverse complement strand
TGGAAATATCTTCTGGCCTGACTTGCAATTCCCTCTGCAGCCTCACTGGAGTCAAGTAATATAGACAAAAAGATTAAGTTAATAAAAATATAAATATAAACAAAAATATTAAGTCAGTGCAATCGTCCTGTAGGTCACTGCAGGTTTAAAGATTATTATTAGAGCCAAAATAAGCAGGTACATGAGTGCAGCCCCTCATGGGGTCCGGAGCCTGCCCCCCACCTTGTTTCTTGCTGCAGAGGAGCAAGGTCAGT
>NW_010407878.1:21750-27178 GCF_000710305.1 Buceros rhinoceros silvestris | reverse complement strand
CTTGTTGATGTTAATTGAGTGAAACAGATTTTCCTGCGGCAGGAAAGCGGGCGGGAGCCCCTCCACCGTGATTAGATGTGACTAGGAAATGTTGCATCCCTCTGTGTGCAGTTGGAGCCATCCCTCCAGTTGGAGCTGCTCCCCGCAGCAGCTGTGTCATGGCACAAGTTTGTCAAACTTTGTGGCCAAAAAAGAAAAATGGTCAAAATGGAGAGAAAAACCCACCCAGGCGAGTCTAAACTGGAGCCATTCCTGGTTGGGTTGCAGCCAGGTTTCCTGCGGTGATGGAAGATTCCCATTTAAACATTTTAATGCGCTTAATCTTCCCCCAAGTCACCAGTAAACTGTTGCACCGAACCTGTGACCATGCGGTAACCACCACGGTTCCTCACAGCCGTGCAGGAGGCAGCAGCCAAACCTGTCGCCTCACACTGAAAGCAGAGGATGCTGCTGTGAGAGCTGACCCAGGAGCTGCGGCAGCGCCGGGCACTTCAGTAATTGGTGATGAGGAGCAATCGCCCACATCCAGATCTGGGCTTTAGGACTCAGATCGCTTCCTGCCTGCTAGAAGGATGTTGTGGCAGAGAAATGCAATGGAGGTTTCTCCAGCCCAGGGCGGGAGGGAGGTTGGCTGCCAGCCCAGGGAGCGCCCAGGATCAAAGCCAGAGCTAGAGCTGAAGTCCAAGGGAATTTCTTCATCTCTTCCCCCATAACTGCAGCGCGATCCCTCAGGGCGGAGAGCAAACCATGCTGGGTGCGGGACAGAGGGGCCGTGCCCCGGCTGGAGCAGGGAGCCAGGTCCCACGGGGTCCATCCCCCGGGATGTCGGGATAACCACCTCCCAGGCACAGGCAGGGACCTGCACCCACCCGTGGGCAAGGCTCCCACTTGCTTTTCCCCTGGGTGGGTTCGGTTCAGGTGACCCCCGTGGTGTCTCATTTATAGAACACACCTTCTGCCGTGGTTCTGCTCGGGTTTCTTCTGCCCATCCACCTCAGCAGGGTCCTCTCAGCTGTGGGTACAGAGAGCAAATCCCTGGTCCAGCACGACTGGCTCCTGGGGAAACCTTCTCAGCATCCGTCTCTCCCAGTGCCGGGGAGCTGGAGGCAAAAGCTTTCTACCCCCTCGTGGGTTTTTACCTCTGAGAATTTATGGAAGGCAATTCTATGGGAGGGCTGTTTGCACTCACATCTTAGTGTGGTTATTCATAAAGCAAAGAAACCCCAAATACAGCTCCAGGCTGGCCTGTGCAGCTTTGCTTGTTTGCTTGTTTGCTTGGTTGCTTGCTTGGTTGGTTGGTTGGTTAGTTGGTTTTTTAGCTTTTTTTGCCTATTTCTGGCAGCTCGTGAGCTGTGCCTGCATGCTGACAGGCAGCACTTTCAATACCGTCATCTGGAGATGGGCTTATCTAAAAACAGTGGTGGGACACTCTGGAAATCTTTTTTTTTTTTTTTAATGACTAATTCCACCTAATTGAGAGTCTCACCGACGCCACACGCAGGTAAAGCCTTCCCAAGGAATACAAGATGCTGCACAGGACATCGGTGTTTGGAAGCATGGGGTAGGTTGTGCTTCACCTAAAAGCATTTATTTTCGGACATAATTTGAAATAACGTATTTTGGTTCACGTCTAAGTGGAAACGAATAATTCTGGTCAACAGATCTGTGGTAAATAGTCTCTCCCAGTGTCAGTCTTGTTTCTTCAGTGTTGGTAATAGCGATAGGGCCGCAGCGTATCCCATTTCATAAACCAAATGAATGATTCACAGGCTCTGTCTCCACACAGCAATTCTATTTATATGGTACAAGAATATTATATAAATACCACGTTGCCTTAATCATACATCTGTATTCACTCCGAGGGGAAGGCAATTACGGCTCTCCAGCACAGTTCCATTTAGTGACTTCCTAATGTGCCAGAGATTAATTATTCCAGAACAAATGTTAAAATACACTTTCAGTGGTCAACAACGTATCAGGCTGTGCTGTCCCCACCAACCGCGGCCGACACGGGACCTGTCCCCACAGCTCCGTGCTGGGGGGCTGCACGGGGTGTGAGCACAGCTGGGCACCGCTGGCCTCTGGCTCTGCAGCGGTGCTGTACTGGGGTATCGCACAAAACGATCTTTTTTTAGAAAAGGAAGGACTCGTGGGCGGGTTTATATAATAGATCTGGGGGAGGGACCAACAAGTTCAGGAAAAAACTTGCGTCACTCTCTGCAAAGCCATGTCGTACCAAGTGGAACGCGAGCCAGTGCAGGGGACGTGCAGGTGGCAGGGAGCTGCGTCCTGGGCTGGGGGAGAGGGCCCTGGGCATTCGTGGGTTCGGCCATCACTGTATAAACTGCTCCTTGCCACAAGAGATGCAGAGGAAAACAGCGCCTGGTGACTGTTCAGCCTGTTACACATGTCCCAGAGTAAACAAGTGCTCCTACAACTGGGCTTTTGGCCACCAGAGTTAAAGCATCTCTGTCTCCTGGAGCCGTTCCGCCTGTATAAACAAATATTCAGAGGCAGAGAGAAATGATTCTGACTGGTGAGGAGCCCAGGCTTGGCTTGTGGCCTGAACTATGCCTAGAACTAACTGGACAGGCTGGAGACGTGCTGGTGACATGCACAAGCTAGTGCCCCCATTTTCTGCCACATTCTTCTTCTATGACTGTGCCCGCTGCTGAGGCCACCCCAGGGAGCCGATCTCTGGGGCACGGTGCCATTCCTCGGTGCCCTGCAGAGTCCTGGCCCTGCGCTCACGTGCCCCAAGAGCCAGACCCTGAACGGGACAGGCAGTAACTGCAGCTGGGGTTGGGTGTGGGTGTCCCTCTCGTGAAGGCACCGAGTGCCACACGCCGATGGCTCAGCGGGGATGGCACGGGGCCGCTGGCTGCTCCGTGGTCCAGGATGCGTGTGCTGAGTTAGAAGGACCAAGGCAAGAGCAAACCAGCCTGTGTGCAGTTCATCGCTTCTGTTCTCAGCAGCTTCAGAGAGAAGCAGAAAAAGATCAAACTCGTGTAGTTTGTATTTGTCTGCCCTGGGGCTGGTGCACAAAACGTTCTGAGTTACCTCTCTCCTAAGGAGACGTGAGGAGAGTTCTTTCTCTGCCCATGGTGTGTTCGGGAGCCATCAGCGAATGCCAAGAGCATCATTCCTGTGGCACATCCACCCTGTGACACGCTCGTCCCCTTGCGGCGACAGCTCCTGGTGAGCAGCGCCTGGCCGGAGGGTGAGGGGTGCGGGGGCAGTCCTGACCCCTGAGCCACCATCCCCTCCCCGCCTCAGCCCTTTGATTTCTGGTACCCGATTCCCTGCTCTCTTCTCTGTACATAGCGCTGGGAAAGGGAGAATGAAACGTGGTAACTGTGCAGGCTCAGGGTCGCAGTGGGGACCAGGGAGCATGCTCTGCCACGGAATTGTTTTGTTTTAAACATCACAGTGGCTCTGAGCAGGGGAGTGAGTGAGCTGCAACACAGAGTCAGGTTCCATTCTAAACTTTTTTTTTTCCAAAACGTTAGTCTGAGGATAGTGACAGATGTTTAAAAACACTCAGGTTTGTTTTCTGAAGACCAAGTTGTAGATACTCTACAGTTAAAAGACGTTTTTTCCTGGAGTCTGGGTACTAAAACACTGCAGACATGCTCTGGGCCAGCTTCCTCGCTCTCCCAAAGGCAATTCCATCGTTCCAAGCTAATCTGTAAATGCAAAGACACAGAAATACAAAACAGATTCAGCTTTAATTGCTGAAGGAGACCAAGGGGGTGAAAGGAAATGTGCTCTAAATATTAAAATCAGACCAAGGTCTGTCAGAGCTTGTGCGAAACTGCTCTGCTGTGGAAACAGCCCCCGACAGCGGGGGCACGGCCTGTCTGACACCACAGCCCCTGCGCTCAGCCCACCTTCTTCCCGCGGAAGATGACTCCACTCGATGGAGCCTGTACGTGGGTAAGGAGTTAATTTTCCCTTGTTTCAGGTTACATGCCACCCAAAATCCTAAACACAGATTTACTGCCTGATTTAACACCCAGACCAGGTTCTTGTGAAGTTCCTTGGACAAGAGTTAGGTCTGGGAAAGTCCAGGAGCACCCAAACGCTGTGGCGTGTCTCACAGAAAAAATATCGCCATAGTGATGCTCTTGGCTGTTAATGTTTCCACCCCTGAAACTGCTTAGCTTACATTGACTCTTTCCATGACCCGGTAACGCTGTTTTCAGGTCTGAGCATCCCACAGCATGCCCCTGCCTCACCCCCCAGGCCAGCATGGGCAGCCCTGAGCCCCAGCACTCTCCTGCCCTCGCGGAGCTCCTCCGCAGCGGCAGAGCTCCATCACAGCGACCTACCGACACGCAGCTGCTTTCTTCAGAGATGAAAAGAGCAGCTTCCTCAGAAGGTTCTTATTACACGCATAATCTTGTTGAGCAAAACCACCTTCCTTTCAACTCACTCAGCCTTTTATCACACATTTGTTGGTGCTTGATCTACACAGTGGTTTAACTTCCACAAAATTTCCTGGGTGTCAGAGGTTGTTTTCTCCTGGTTTTTGGCTTGGGGAGGTTGGAATGGGATTTATGGCAAAGACGAAGCAAATGACACAAAGCCAGGCTTGCTCTTCAGACATTTGTTGCCTCAAACTTTTCTGTGTTTCCTTCTCATGGTCAAAGGGTCAGGGCAGAACCCAAGAGCCAGGGTAAGGGCTGGAAAACGGCTGTGCCAGACACAGGGCAGTGAGGAAGATGGAGCTAGTTCTCAGCCTGTGTTTCATTATAGATTGTGAAATCTGGGAGCTAGAAAACCCAGGGTGCCAAGCTGCTGGGGTGGCTCCCGCTGTCGCACAGGCAGGTGATCAGCTCGCTCGTTCATGACATTAACGATCTGCATGAGTGAGTAACTGCAGGATGAAAGCCTTGGCAGGAGGCAGAGGCTGTCCGGAGCCTCCGTGTCCTGGAGAGAGCCTGGTACACAGCCAGGCCATGGCAAGGGGTTGCCCTTCGCTCTCTGTGTGTGTCCTGAGGTGGCCAGAACCTCGCTGCGACTTGCCAAGGTGCTCTTTGGACTTGGCCATGAGCTGAGGGAATCAGACTGTCAGAACAGACTGGGCACACAAGGAAAGCACAGCCAGGCTGCGGGGCTGCCCAGCTGCCCTTCCCCAGCGCTGCCAGCCAAGAGGTGCACAAGGGGATCACAGGAACCTTCTGGTGGCCAGACCTTCTGAGGAACCAAGTGACAGATGCCCTGGCTGGGGCAGAGCTCTCGCTGCGTAAGCCTGTGTCCAGGAAGAGAGGGCAGCGTCAACGCAACACCTGATGCTGAAGTGCTGCCGCGCCGAACGCCGCAGTGACGGCATTCCCAGCAGAAAGTCTGTGTGACTGCAGGCGTCTGGCCGGGAAGCACCATCTCTTCCCAGCTCTGCCTGCTGGGCTGCGGCGAGGGAACCGGC
>NW_010407878.1:18937-21663 GCF_000710305.1 Buceros rhinoceros silvestris | reverse complement strand
AACCCGGCGTCTCTCTGGAGCAGCCACAGTAAACATCTTTTTGCTGCTGATGCAGATTCTCTCCTCTCAAAAACGCGGTGCCCATCTGAGCCTGGGCCCAGAGAGCACAGAGCAGTGTCTGCTCCCGCTTCAGCCAGCACTGCCACGGGTAGTGGCATCTCCCCGGTGTGAACGGCAGTGGAGCTGCCTCGAGCATGCCTGCCCCCAGCACTGCTCCTGCACCCTGCACAAAGGATGCTGCACCAAAACCCCAGCTCTTCTCAGTTGGCAAAGCTCAGCGGTGCCCAGAAATGAGGTGGCTGCATGAGAGAAGTCACGTTCTTCGCGTGGGTGGTCACACACGAGCCGTGCAGATCAATGCCCTGCCAATGGGAGCTCAACCGTCGTACCAGCGTGCACAGCTTTGGACAGTGGGTTTGAGCAATCCCAAAGCTGCTCTGTGTGACCTGGCATCTCCTGGCTATGCCCTCCACCGGTCCTGCTCAGGACCACCGCAGCGCCCATCCCAGTGAGCTCCACTTCTTGCAGTTGGGTGAGATTCATTTTGTCGTTGTCCCCCTTGCTGACGATATTCTAAAACCATCAAACTGCATCACAGTTAACAGGCCCCGTGGAAGCGCTCTTCCAGTTGCAGAGTTAAGCCTCCTCTCGCTTCTCCTGTTGGGCCGTTGCCCATTGGCAGATGATTCATCGTAACGTCATTTCTTGAAGATCTTTGCAGAAGCAGCAGTTGTGCATCAGGCCAGGTCCAGGCTCCCCAGTCGCGGCTGATTTGCTGACAACATCCTCAATTGGCAAAGATTAATTTCAATTACTGTAGCTCCTTAAAGCCAAACCAAATCTGACACCTAGACCAGACATCAGGATTCTATCAAGAATCCCACCGTCAATTAAGGTTGTGAAGGCACTAATTTAAAAGACCTGTTGTTTTTTGCTTTTTCCCAGTACTAATTGATGGCTCTCCAAACCCTTGGAATACATACAATTTCATCTGTATTTCAGCCAGGCAAGAGCCTTTTTCAAATATTCTCCTACTGTGTTTGAGGAGGAAAACAATAAAAAAAAAAAAGAAGAAAAAATTTCTACCAAAGGAAGACTTTCAATATATTACTTCTGCGGCAAGAGACCATATTGCTTTTAAAACACATCAAAAAGTCCCTCTCAGTGAATCGTGTACATTCTGTCCCTGAAGGATTTTAGCGCGGCAGTGACCTCGAAGGGTCTTTGGAAGAGAAGCCCTTTATGTTTGACTCGGTATCCTGACATGTAATGAAGACGTTGCCATGGCAAATATGCATTTTTTATGTAATCAGAGAAAATCAGTGAATAAACCATGCCAGGCTGATTCATAAGTGACTGCCGCTCCAGGCAGTGGTAGCCCCTCTCTACCAATACATGGTCAAAGCTTTTTTGGTTTAAAAAAGACATGCATTAGACTGTTAAATTTAAAGAAGACCATTCGAATCCAGTTTTGCTTCCTTTGCCTTGCAGCATTAGAAATGTCCCACTAATGTACGAAACAACGAAACCCCAAAGCGCTTCCCGTGCGGCTTGGCGGAGCCTGCACACACGTTAGCACCCACAGGTCGGTGTGTTACTCTACTTCTCTTCACAGCGGAAAAAAATCCACATTGTCTCTACAAACAGCCTGCGAGCACCTCACATTTGGCTCGATTATCTGATTATAGACACATAAATCTGCTGAGATAATTCTGCTCGAACAGCAATGAATTGTCTTGCCAGCAATTTACACTCCCGCAGCTGAGCCCTTCCAGCTGACTTAACTCTTTGAACTCCCACTTGAGAGCATCCTCATTTTTTATATAGAGTGATGGTGTTTTATTTCATTCAAAATGGTGCAGTCATAGAAAATGTTAAATTTTCCATTCAAACTGTATATGAAGCTTAATTTCCCTTTTTGTGTAGCTCTTGGTGAACGAAGTCCCATGGCAGAGCCGCTCACGGTGTTACTGCAAGTACAAGGATTTAAGCCTTACCTTAGTGGTAGAGGAGTCTGAGACCAGCCTCCACAAGGAAAACAACATGATCTGGCTCTAAGCTGGCAGATTTTCAGTCTAGAATGGGTAAAGTGAAGAAAACTTTGATGAATGAAATGGGACAAGAAAATACTTCTGTTTTTTTGGAGGAAATTTAGAACTTTTTCAAAACGCCAACATTTCCTATGGAAATACAACTCCTCCTGGCGCACAGCTGGTGGGGGATGTTTTTCATCTAATTTGGGGGGGAAATGAATAGTGCCGAGAGAGGAACCAGGCTGCCCAAGGTCCTGGGACAGAGCTGCCAGCGTGGGAGAGGTCCCGGAGCCGGCGTGGGGCTCAGGGCCCCTGTGCCAGCTGGGTGACTCTGGACGGGTCCATGGCCATCGTCTGCTGTTGGCTGCGGTCACCCGATGTGTGTAGATGCAGAGGTGTGTAGATGTGTCTGGCTCCAGCTGCTCCTCCAGTTGCTCCTTCCCAAAGCAGTTTACGCATTTTCCAAAAAGGTCACTTGGGCAGTTAACAGCCACAGTGTCATTCTGCAAGTATTTAAATTCCCATAAATGAGACGAGTGGAGTCCAACTGTTCCTGCCCCGTGACCTGCAGGTGCTTTCACTCTGTTAACTCTTTTCACTGCTCAGTAAACACTCCAGGTGCTTCGAAGAGTTGCACGGCTGGAAGAAGGCACCTCTGCTCCCACCTCGGCCGCAGACCTTGTGCTGCTGGTG
>NW_010407878.1:16530-18790 GCF_000710305.1 Buceros rhinoceros silvestris | reverse complement strand
CTTTCCCTTTGCACGTGGATCCTGCAGCACAGGGGCTGGTCCAAGGTCACGCAGTGAGATGGGGACCAAGGTGCCTCTGGCAGCTGTTCCTGCCCTTGGCACGTCCTTCTCTGGTCTAACAGTCTAATGGGACTGGGAGGGGATGTCCTTGTTCATAATCTTTATTAAATGACCAAGCTCTGCTTTGAGAGCACCTGTAAAGTTCTTACGCCGCCGCTGAAAAGCCATCAGCCACCCTATAAAGGGATCTTCATCCAGAGGCATCCATCACATGTTAAAAACCTTGGGGGTCTGGCATAGGGCAGCAGGTCCTGCCGGCTTCTGCCGAGAAGTGCTGCTCTGAAAAGAGGAGTTTCAGTTCTGCTTCCTTTGCTTGACCTAATCCGTGTCGAAAACGGCCTGATCCTGCAATCCTACATGCTCAGGTGTATGTGTTTTCTCTAGACAGAGGAAAAGGTCTGGAATCTGAAAAGCCCAGACTGTGTTCCAGTCTTAACCCCCGAGGCTTCTCCGTGATCCCTTGTGCTGTGACAGCTCGTCTGCCGCTGTACCCGCAGCCCAGGTAAAGCGGAGAGGAGCTCTCAGCTGCTCTCCAGGTCAGGCAGGGCAACGAGGGCAGCCCGTGCCGGACACTGTGCTGACTAAACCACAGCTTTACCTTAATCAATGATGTTCTGTCTGGAACAAATGGGTTAAATAGCAAAAGGAGAAAGGAAGATAAGAGAAGGTGAATCACTTGATCTCTTTCTTAAGGCAGGAGACTTCATGTAGACGAGACCCAAATAATCCCACTTAAATAGAGAATTTAGCACGCGCTTGGTACAGAACATTCTCAACTCATAGAGAAGCTGGCTTGGAAAATATCAAGTGCTAAAGCTCCTGTCACATCCACAGGGCAGGATTTATCCGGATGGGGAGATTCGCTTGTTGTTATGTCATTTACCCGTAATTAAGCAGGCCAGGTGAGGAAGTGGGTGTGTGGTTCACTGGGCTGGCCAGTAAAGAGAACTACTTACAAAACACTCTGCCCACGAAAAACAGTTACAAATCATGTATTTACACATTCGACATGGTTTGTGTTTACAAGGACAGGCTGGTGGTGTGCTACAGCGAGGAACGGTTTCAGCCCCGGCAGGAGTCGCGGTGACGTCAGAGATGGTTACGCTGCCGGTGCACCTGTCGCTACCATGAGTGGTCCTTGGGAGATCACTTGGGGTAGGAGGGAATAGGCAATGGCCAGGCAATGCGCCAACACTGGCAGAGGGTGGAGCTGGGTGGTGGCAGTGAGGAAGGCTGGAGCTGCCAGCTCTGCCCCTCACAACACGAGAGGAAAGCCAAGCCCAGAAGAGTCCATGAGCACTGGGTTGGGGTCACTAGCCTGGAGGGCTGGGCCCCTGCTGCAGCCGGTGGCAGGGGCTTGGTACCCATGACCCGCAGGAGGATGGATGGTGCCCAGGGGGATGGAGACCAAACAGCTGGGCAGGGACACGGGAAATCATAGAATCACAGACTGGGTTGGATTGGAGGAGCCTTTGAAGACCTTCTAGTTCCAAACTCCCTGCCATGGGTAGGGACAGACTCGACTAGAGCAGGTTGCTCAGAACCCTGTATGACCTGTCCCTGGAGTGGGACATGCAGTCGGGATGGCAGGGAGGTGCTGGGACTGGTCACCTCCACTGGCTGAAGTGCCTGGCCAGCCAATGTCAACCGTGTACTGTTGCTGCTCCTTCCACACCGCAGACTGAAACCCCTGTGTAAGCAGCTGGTTTCTGATGGCTTCACAGACGGACGTTGCACCTCTGCCCTCATCTCTATTCCGTTCTTCACCTCGAAACTGAATTGGTTCTTTTTCAGCCTTTTTTTGCTTTCGGGGGGATGCCATGGGCTGTGCTGCGCATGCCACCCCAGCACGAGGGCAGGGCTGCCTGCGGGCTGCCGGCAGCACGGGGCTCAAGTGGGCATCCGTGGTCAGGGACAGTGTCTTGGTGGAGTCGGGACCGGGAACCATGAAGGTGGCAGGGCTAGACTGGTGGCTTTAACCCTCCCTCCTCTGCATGGAAGTGCAGGGTGCTGCTCACACCCAGAACGGAGAGTTAAAGGATGCCGGTGATCTGGAGGGGAACTGGCTGAGGTCTGCGAGGTTAAAAGGAGGCGTTTAACCTCATTAAGCAGCTTCATTATGAAGGGAAGGGTGGACTTCATAGCTGATACAAACATTGCCCAGGGAGGAGGCAACAGCCACAGCCCCGCAGAATTGTTT
>NW_010407878.1:16004-16397 GCF_000710305.1 Buceros rhinoceros silvestris | reverse complement strand
GTTTAAGGGTCTCTTACCGCCTTAGTGGCAGCTTTTTTCTGGAACCAGAGAAGTGGCCACAAGACAGGAGCTGCAGGTTTCTCTGGACCTTGAACAAAACCAGCTCTCTCCAGACCCAGCAGATATGAGTGAAGTAAACTATGTTTTTCACATGGAAAACTGCCAATTATTCCAGCTTGCTGTGGTAGTTCAGCCATTCCCAGAAGACGTCGGCAGACTGTTGGTGGGAACTTCTCTTTAAAATGCACTTCAGGTTACACAGCGGATTTGTGAATAAAGCATTCACATTTTCAAATACGTCCTCCACGCAGTTTTTTTCTGCTTCCTGAGGACTTTCAGTGGCCGAAAGGAGCCTGTATTTTATGACAGCTTGTGATCTGTGTCATTTAGACA
>NW_010407878.1:9524-15860 GCF_000710305.1 Buceros rhinoceros silvestris | reverse complement strand
GAGACTCTGTGCAGGTGCAGGCTGCCAGCCCCTGCGCGTGCCAGCCACGCGCTTTGTTTAAAGCTTTGGCTTTACACCCTCCAGACGGAGTGAGAGAAAATTTACCCCAAGTGTTTGTGATTAGGAAGAACAAAATTCTCCTTAAAAAAGAGGGAATTAGGCTGAGGTCAGCTTCCATCCAATGTAATATTTAATTAGGGATTCTGCCTGAGGAGCGGGTCTTTTCGGAGGTGTTCAAGACACCGTCTAGGCTGCAAGATCACCAGGTACCAACCTAGGAAGACGTGACCTGTGTTTGGTGCCTCTTTTCCCTCTCCTGTGGGAGGAGTCGCCCTGATCCACAAGTCTGTTGTCTATCTGAAACATACAGCATCGTCCTTTAAAAGAACATGAAATAAAGCATCTAAAACAAAGGACCATGACAGAAATACAGAAAAAGTGACAGTGACAGTGATAAAGGTCCATTGGCCTGCAGTTCAGGCATGATTCATAAATGCCAAACACAAAAGAACATATTTAATTAGTCTGTGATTACATATTAATTACCTTTCTTTGGCATGTACACCCAGGAGGAAAGAAAGGTCTCTCGGCAGAATGACTCTGTTTCCTCTGAGGAAACGCAGCTCACGAGAAGGCAGATGTGTGCAGAGGAAGCTGATAGGGTTTGCTCTATCTCCTTAGATTTTCTCACTCTTTTGCAAAAAATTACCCAGTGCATCAAACCCCTCTCTGTTAAGTCCTTGTGAGTTAAGATTAAAGGCAAAATGGAAAATTGATCTTGTCATTTAACTGCAAGAGAAAGAACAAACAATGCATTCTGCTTCCGACAGGCAGGAGTAAAGCAGTCTGGTTCTTCAGAACCGGATTTGAAATGGGGCATTGCATCGTCTTTTTATTATTCTTTATTTCCTCTGGTGTGACTTTGCAGTGTTTAAGTAATCAATCTACCCTGTACCTGTCTATCTCTATTTCCTAACAAAGAGCACAAAATGACACAAGCCTTTACGAAGAGGACCTGCCCCGCTCTGCCCCTGCACTAACGTCTTTGGGCACTAACGTCTCGATAAAGCACCGGCACAGAGCGGCGGGGCTGCAGCTCACGCGGTCCCCCAGGATTCCACACTGGGCTACAGCACCAGGTAGGTCACAGCTGCTTCCCAGCCTTCCAGAGCAGAGGCGGCTCTAGTGCATCAACCACCACGTCAAATGCATCGAACTCTTCCCAGAACTCGCCCTGTTCATTCCAAGGGATTGGAGCTACATTATTCACAGAGAAATGTGGAGCCCCTGCAGCAGTACCTGGATTTTCCACCAGCTGACTACGCTGAGGGTCTGCTGTCTTGAAACCAAAGCTGCGATGAGACCCAATGCCTTGAAGTCAGCGTTAGACCAATTCTGAGAGAGACAGGCCAATACTTTCAATTTTGATGGGAATTTGCCACAGCAGCTGCCTCTGCCAGTGAAAAAAAAAAAGAACATAAAATTAGGTGGATTTGCACATAGACCTGTGGTTTTTGTGTGTCTAATACACCCTCCGATAAAGAACTTCATTGCACTGCCTTTGGTCTTCTGATGACTGTCTGGGTGACCACAAGTGGCTCCGTGCTCACCGCACCGCACAGCCCGGCCCGCCAGCTGCATCCCTGGAAAATTCTCCTCTGCTGGGCACTGTTCGCAGCATCCCTGGACACATCCACTCCTACCCACAGGCAGCCCTTAAACTGAGCCGGTCCTTTTACTGAAGCACAGGCTCTTGTCCCAGCCCCAGGCTTCTGTCCTTGTCCCGGCTGGAAGCGCTGCCTCTCCAGCTGTCCTAGACACCGTCCTGCCCAGGGACTTCCCTGCTGGCAGCTCAACCCCTCTTCGATCCTAGAACCAGATCTGGGGTTTGTGAAACTCACTTATGAAACTTAAACCAACTTAAAGGAACTTTGTAAATAAAGCAGGCTGGGTTTCTCCCTGCCTGAGGTGGAAAGTTGTCGGGGAAGCAGAGGAACTTCATCCAGCTCCCTAACATCTTCCAGCTTGCCTCTCTCCACAGCACCAGCTGGGGAACCTGTTCAGCGCGGAGGGGAAAAACTTCCCTCTTTTTAGGAGCACCATAGGATGTGCGTAGCTGCGTCCTCCATTCCAGCTGCACGGGTCAGTCCACGCTGGTTAAGGTAAGAGCAGACTGGAATGAGTGCAAGGTGTTTTGTTGGGAGAGCAGCGCTGCTTTAGGCACAGACATAATCAGATTTATTCTCTTTACCATTAAACACGTCCCAGCTGCATTTCTGCCCACTGAGCGGTGCGTGCGGTGGCTCTGCCAGCTCCAGCAGTCCCACCACAGGCACTGCAGCCTGTCCTGGCACACGGGGAGCAGGAAGAATGGGGCAGAAGGGACAGCAACGTATCTGTAGGAGAGAAGAAATCCCCCGGGACGCTCTCTGACAGATACTCTCACCACAGCATCGGTACTGGGGAACAGGCAGGGATGCACTCACCAGAGAGGCTGCCTGTGTGTCCTGAAGTGTGCTAACAACGTATCGTGACCTGCACCCGCTGTGCCTCCAAAATAGGAATAAAGGGAAGGTAAAAAATCCACAGGTGCTGAACAGAGCTGTCGCGGTGGTTAAGGTGAAGGTGGCAGGTTTTCTCCTTACTCCTCACTAACAGAACATCATCAGATGAAGCTGGTAGTGTGTACATGTGCCATCAGGTTAGTGATAAATGCCAAGAAATTCTAGGCAGTTCATAGAAACTATGACAGATCTTTTTAAAAAGAAGTGCTTTAGGGGGCTGCTTTGCTTTGCTTTGCTTTCCTTTTTTTTTTTTTCACGACTTTTCAGTGTTGGCAGTTTAAGGAATCTGAAAACCAAATCCATCCATCTGGCACTGGGAAAACAAACAACATATTTGTCTGTGTTCTCTCTTGACTCTAATGGGTAAAGATCCGAAACACGACTAAGCGAATGTGAAACGCTGGGGGAGGAGGACGTTAAAATCACTTCCCCTCAGCCTGTTAGCCTGATCATGTTCGAAACAGATTATTGACATGATTTACTGACACCCTTCCTGTAGTCCTGAGCTTTCCAGAAAACTACAGAACATCTGAAAAAAGCAGTTGGGAAACTAACATGAAGCAGCCTGGGAATCGGGGGTTGGGCTTGATCTCTCAGGTGTAAGGCTGTGATTCTGGAGCCACAGAGATCTTCACCCAGGCGTTACCTAAGTGTATCGGGAGGGGCTTCTTCGGCAGAGGGTAAGACACAGCCGTCCTGTTTCCAGTTCATTAGTGAAACGGCGATAACCCGAGGATGCTCGCTGAGGATTCCACAGACGTTCAGAAACGATGCTGTGGTTCTCTGCGTTTCGCCACTTTCTTCTTGGTGACTCCTCAGCCATTTTGTGGGCTGATGGACATTATTTTACCATCACTTTTTTCTCCCTGTGGAGAGGCTGAACTTTCACATGCTGCATGTCTGCACCTCCACGTCAGGAAAACGCAATGATTAACCTGTCTACGAATCCACCCCTTACCTTCTCACTTCCCTTTGCCTTTCCCACGGTGGTGAGTTGGTTAACTGACCACCTAACCTTCAGGCAGCTCATGTACTGGCTTGGAGCTTTATCATCCTCTCACACTGGAGGATAGCCCTGATCTTGCTTCCCGCTAGAGAAGGTATCTTGTCCTTCAACAGAACCCAATGACATCATGCAGATACTGATTCGGTTCTGGAGAAAGCAGCAGGAAATTCAGGCTCTCAATTTTTCTGTCTGTGTTTAGATCAACCGGGGATCGATCACTCCCCACCGGGTACATGAGAGGCAGCTGTCAAGTGCTTATCAGAAAAGCTGAAAGCACACTAAGCAAATTATGTTCATTAAAGTCCCTCCCCCTCTCTATAACATCGGTCACATAATCAGGAATGGAGATCGTTATCTATTTCATTCGCATCTGGTATTAATTTTTTGAAGGCTTCTTTAAATCTGATTAGAACTTCTCATCTAAACCAAACAAATTCTGAACTAAAGGCTGAAATGTATCGGGTTTGCTTAGTAATTTGCACAATATTTTTATTTTCTCTTCCTAATTGAATTTGTACATGGATTGTGTTGCTGTTCTCCTGAGCAGCTATCGTTAACTGTTTGTGAAATGCCAAGGGTGTTCACTGCACTGTGGAGCCACTGGCAGCAAACTGCTGCCCTGGGTCATGCAGCTCATCCTTTCTGCCCCTTGCCCAGGCCATGTGCCATGTTCCCCTCCACTCCTCCTCACAAGGCTGTTTCTAGATAAGTCCTGGAAGTGTTATCTGAAATGGGAACTCTTGAGGACTGGCCTGTAGGAGTGTCACAGGCTTTGAAGGAACATCCCACTCGGCCAGCAGCAGCACAGGTACAAAGATCAGACAATGTGCAATGTCATAGACTGGCCTCACCTCCTCGCCAGCATCCCCGTTAGCTGCCGCTGCCTCGGGGTCACCGGGGCAGCACCGCAGCATCTAGAACAAGCAGATGCATGGGAACGCGCCAGGCTCCGCTCCACAGCGCTGCGGTTTCCTGTTTTCTTTGTCAGTTATTTAGAAAGGTCTCTAAATAAAAACAGCCCCCCAGTGCCTCCACGGAGAGGCCTTCCCCTGCAGTTCAGCACCCGAGAGAGAACCCGCTGTCAACAGCAGCTCTCCGCTCCGACGCGAGGGCTGGTGCTGCAGGTCCCAGTCCGGAGGCTGGTCACACTGCTGGGGATGGAGGGAGGGCAACGGTAACCTGGTGAGGTTCACTTCCATTTTGGGTGAGGAGAGGGCTAGATGCTCTCAGGTACAGTGTCGCTTTGTAGAAACACCTTCGAAAAGCCGCTAAAAACTCACTCCTTGGTGAGTTAGCTCTTCACCAAGGGCTGTCCTGGAGCAGGGCTGCGGTGGAGGCGTCTGGGAGGCAGAAAACCGCTGAGCCCCAGGCAGCTCTGAGTCAGCCTGATCGGAGCGCTGATGGCATTTGCTGTCATCCGGCCTCTCTTCTCTTGTCTCTTCATCTCAGCTCTTTGAGGGCTACAGGCGTAACAGGACTGGGGCAAGGAGACAATACTGCAGTGCCTTTTTTTTCCCTTTTGCAAGTGTTTCGAGTCCTGTGCCTTGCTCTGCGGTAATGGGCGCAGCCAGACACCCACCCTTGTATCCGCACAGAGGAGCCTTTCGGGGCAATGTAGTAACCCCTGGCGATTCCTGTCATTTCTGCAGAAGAAAGTATACAAGTTACCGCTCATGATCTGCTCTTTCCTTCCTCTTTGATGGTGACTCAAAGTTATTCTGAAATCAGTATTTATTGTTTTACTAATAAATATTTCTCTAGTCTCTACGTTCTGTGGGTCACAAAGAGTTTCACAACTATGAACTATTATAAACCTATTAGTCTGGTTTAGTCATTTGGAAACATGGGTGATCGTATCTATTCTGATTTTCTGGGGCTGGGGGGTTTTCTCTGTTGTTATTTGCTCTCTGGTTTGTTTTACTTTGCGCTCCAGAAATTTGTCACATCCCAAACAGCCTTGATCAGAACCACAAGGCAATTCGCATCTCCCTTGGCTCTCCCAGGCAAGCCGAAGGCACACTGCGAGCACTTGGAACACTTTGAAGAGTCTGTCCATGGATCAGGAGATACTGCAGGGCTGATAACTAACACACCACAAAAAACCAAGGGTTGTTAACGTGTGGCTGGCATCAGATCATCTCCTGCAGATGAACGATGTAGCAAGGCTTAGCATTTGACTGTTGAAAGCACCTAGTGGGCTTCAGCTCCTTGGAGAGGCAGCAGCTTTCCAAAACAAAGGAGGTGCCAAGCTGGAGGTGCCAGGCTCCAACGTGCATCTCCGTGAGCCGGCTGGGAGCTGCGTGTGCTGTGCTGAGCGCCCGTGGGGAACACCTGCAGCCTCACCAAATCCACATGAGAAATGGTTGTAGTAACTCACAGCACGTAACAAGCCCCAACTCCTCTTTGTCTGTGCTAAATCATCGCTCTTGCGGGACTCCTGTCATCATACAGCCTCGTCTGCTGCGACACCACGGGTGTGTCTGGCTGTTACCTGCAAATCCACAAGTTGTTTCACACCATACCTGTGAAAACAGAAAAAACTTGTTTTGTAGGTGGAACTTTTTTTTTTTTTTAGAAAGTTTCGCATTGATCCAGGAGAGTGGAAGTCCTCAGCTTTATTAGTGTCTCTAACCCAACGAACCTTGCTAATGTGCCCTGGTGTAGAAGTTTGCACATTCAGGAGTTTAAATCCTGCAAGATAGTCTGTGCTTGGGCAAAACACCTGCTTCCTCCTCATTAGGCAGGAGCTGAGAAGCACTGTCATCT
>NW_010407878.1:1503-9354 GCF_000710305.1 Buceros rhinoceros silvestris | reverse complement strand
GCAGGAATCTGGTCATTTCCTCAAAGCTGCTCCAGCTTCATACTTTGTTGGCTTTTTAATAAAAGGTCGGATTCATCCCTTTACTTTCTACTTCTTGCTACTTCAAGACAGAATTGAGCCTCTGGACTGGGACCTGCAGCCCCAGCCCTCATGTTGGAGCGGGGAGCTGCTGTCGGCAGCGGGTTCTCTCTCAGATGCTGGACTGCAGAGTCAAAAAGTTGTTAAAATACAGAAGCAAAAGGTAGGAAGAAATAGATAATTTGACAGCAAAAGGAGATCGTTAGTGGAGTGCCACAGGGACCTGTGCCATTCCGAGTCAGAAATGACTGGAGAAAGGGGAGGAGGCGGCAGTACCTGACAAAGTTGGCTGCTGAAATAAAATTATTCAAAGTAATAAACCTAAAATCTAACTGCAGGGAGTTGCAGAAGTATCTCACTGTACTGGGTGACCAGGCGATAAAATGCCAGGCTGAATTTACTGCCAGTAAATTATGATACGGGCAAGGAAAAGCAAACTGCCCAGAGAAAACCATAGGAACAACAAGCTTTAAATGAGGTGTTACCACCAAGGAAAGAGTTACTGGGGACACGTAGTGCTACAGAAACATAAACCGGGATGGGATGTTCGGAATTATGAGGGAAGAAAGAGAACACAAAACAGAGACTGCCATTGTGTTACCCTGTCTGGGGTATTGTAGGCACTTCTGGGCGCCCCTCTCAGCAGGTATCTTCTAGAACTCAAAAAGGAACAGAAAAGGTCAAGAAATATAATTAAGGCAAAAGAACAGCCTCTGAAAAGAAGGGAAGACCCCGAGGAGAGAAGGGGTGGCAGCAGAAGGGCTAAAGGAGAAGACACCAGAAGACACCACACACCAGTGTGTGATTGAACTGTGGAACTTACTGCTGTGAGGTGTAGTAGAAACCAAAGCACTAAAGATTTTAGAACAAGAAAATGAAGCAAACCTGGCCGGTGACTCCCACCCCAGCGACAAGAGCCCCAGCAGCCCTGACACCACGTCTCCGGGCCCCAGAGGGCTGGCAGAGGCACCTTGCCCTGATGGTGTATGATGGCCTTCGGGCTTTGCCAACACCAAGAAATGGCCCAGCTGCCTAGCAATGGTGTCTCTTGTTCCCTCTGCTGACCCTCCTGCAGCAACTGCCTGCCTGAAAATGAGCTTTAACCTGCTGCAGGGGACGGAGCAATTTCAGCACCGGTATGCATGAAGTCAGACCGATGCCAAGTATACTCTCCCCAAGGAATCACCTCTGTAAGTCGTCAGGTGTTTTATTAGATCTCCCAACTCAAATCACAGAGGAAGCGTGTTTAAAGTCCTTCAGAAGTTATTTTAGTTTACTGCTGTAACAGTAAAACGCAGCAAGCGAGCAAGAGGGACCACAACGCCAAAGGACAATTGTCTACAAGCACTTTTGCCATAAGAACTTAAATAATCGAGACCTTCTACCAAATTAATTTATTCTGGGTTCTTGTCTTGTGTCAGGAAAAAGAATTTTACTTTTCCTGTCCCATCTCCCTACTTAACTCCTCACGAATCCTCCCATTTCAGGTGTGTGGTATTTAAGAACCGATTTAAAAATCCTTTCTTTATAGGTAGCACCTACAGCAGTTCAGACAGTTCCTGCCTTCAGCTCCTGGGTCTGGCTCAGGCTCTTCGTTAGGACCCGTCTGTGGTACTGAGTGTGGCAGGGTTTGGAATTATGTTTTCAATTTAAAGAGGTGTCACATCTCCTGCAGTAAAGGCAGATGTTTTAAAAGGGACCTGACATTTCGTAAAGTTTAGTGGGAATGTTTCTTTTTTGCTTATCCCTTTACCTATATATTTTACTCATGAGTCTGAGCTCAACTTGCACGGTGTCACATTCTGAATTTCCTTTCGCTAGTGAACCCAGTTGCATATAATTCTGTTTTACTGCTGACAAACCCTGAACGTATAGAACGTGATTTGAGGTCCCTGAGACGGGATGGTTACAACACAGTGAGTGTGAGCTGCCACGCTGTGCTCTGCCCGCTGTGCCTGTCCTGTGGGACTCGCACACCGCTGCCACGCTCAGGTTCCCAGTTTGCTGGTCCTGCAGCTGCCACGGAACCAGGCACTAGTGCCCCCTACTTCAGCACCTCGACCACCAAAGCTCTCCAGAGCAAAGGAACAGCAAATCCTATGTTTTCTTGTTTCTGCTGACCAGCTCTTAACACATGGCAAGTCATGGACCTCTCAAAATCCTTTAAGGGGGGTCAGACCCCATCCCACAGTATGACCTGCCTCTCCAGGCAGTTTCTACCCATACCAAAGGGGAGCTGAGCTGAGAAGCCCCTGCAGCAGCCCCAGGAGCTCCCTCAGGGATTTCTTTGCACAAACAGGTACCAGACACGACCTGTGATGCTGCAGCCAGGCCCTGCTGTCCTTGCGCCAGCGTTTGTGCCGGGGGGGACCAGGAGCACGCAGAGGGTGCAGAGCCCACTCCCCACGCACAGAGCAGCAGCGGGGCTGCTGGAACCCAGGGAGCCTGGGCAAGCCCCCGGCACGGGGAATGCCAAACAGCCCCGGCTGCGTTAGAATCTGTGACACTGGCTACTGGTTTTTATTAGGCATTGTGCTGCAGGAAAAAATACCGGTGAAATCAAAGGTGGTTTCTTCTTGCAGGCATCCTGTCATTAGCTGAAGTTTTCTTTTCTTCATAGCGAGGTCTTGATGCATAAACCAAAAGTTTCCTCTTCCTTGCATGTTTTTGCCAGCTGTTTCTGCAAAACTTAAAAACAACAAAGTTATTTGTGTGTACTCACATCTGACTTCACCCTGTCTCAAAGTGCTCCTCCTCCTCCTCCTCAATTCGCCCAATTCATTCTCCCCCTCTCAGAACAGCGCACTTCCATCGCCTGTTTGTCCCAGCAGTTTGGCATTTTGGCCATGTGTTACCGATCTCAGGCCCTGCACTCAGGAAGGCGCAGCAGGACCATTAGCGGCTCAGATTAATTGCCAGCTGCAGGGTGATTTCTTTTTCACACAAACCAGCTGCGGACGACAGCAGCTCTCAGTGCAATGTGGATACGGACCCGGAGACGGTTGGTTCAGCACTCACGATCGCTCTTATGGCTTCAATAACCACCGCGGGCCAAACTCTGCGCTGGTGGGATTAGGAGGAGTTGAGATCACATTGTGCCAGAAGGAGATTTAACCCCTCGTGGGCCAATGGGATGCAGGCTTCAGTCTTTTCCAGTTTATGATGAAGCATGGAGGTGTGTTTTACTCAGTTCTATTTCATTGCTTTGTTACACACACAGTTTCCCCCTTTACTCCACTCTCTTTCAAGATTTTGCTCTACTCAAGCATGAGCCTGACAAAGGCCAACAGAGCTCACCCGCCCTGGTTACGGTTCTGCACTTCTCGCAGCGAATGCTGACAGCCGCTGTGTTGCACTTGGCAGCGCCCAGGAGGTCTGTCACTGCCCAACTAGCAGGTTAGTGGGTCTGCTGGCCTCACCCTCCCCACATCTCCTGAACGCTGCTGCACGCCTTGAGCAGCCAGCGGTGCCCCAAGACATCTCCAACAAAGCAGTGAAGGCAGAAGGTGGCCATGGTCAAGGCAAGGGTGGGTCAGACTCCAGCTCCAGGAGAGGGAAGCAGAGCTCCAGAGGGGACGTACTCTGTTCTCTAAGTGCTACATGAAGAATGAAAACTCTGGGAGAGAAGGGGAAGAAATAGAGGGATTCAGGGTGAAGCAGATCGATAGATGTAAAGAAGAAGGATCCAGAAGGAGGATGGCATGGTGGAGGAACTGAAATGGTGGTTCGAGTAGAAGTGAAGGACCTGATGGGAAATCGAAGTACAAAACACAGATGAAGGACTAGCACAGGAAAAAAAGACAGGAAGAACCACAAGGAAGGTAGAAAAAATACAAAGGGTTATTAAGCTAAAGAGGACAAAGGAGGGCTGGCACAGGCCCTCGGTGTCTCGGTCTGTGATCTACTGAAATTAACAGCAAAAGCACACGGAGACCGAGTTTGGACCCAGGAGTCCCCTCCAACAGGTAAATCTGCAGTCGTGAGGATGCTGCTCATTGTGTGCTCGAACGGAATCGTGTCCCCACACCAGTGGAGACAGCACTGGGGCACACTGTTTTCCCAGTCTGGCTTAGCTGGAAAACTATTGACAGGCTGCGGTCTCAGTCTGATTGACTTTGATGTAATTACTTACACGCTGATAGGAAACAAAACTGGCCTCCTTACAAGACAGCCAGATCTTCAAAGCGCTGTTTGTGAAGAGACACTGGGCACGTCCCATGTTGTAGCGAGACAAGAGCCTGCCAGGGAGGGCGAGTTCTGCATGTAAAGCTGCGGCTTTCCACGAGCTGCCTTTGACACGCAGCCTCAGAACCAGCGTGTCACAGGAAAAGACGATGCAACTTTGGACGTACTCCCAAGCAGGCTTAAGGACTTTATGATTTGTTATTTGCAGACTCCACATAGTTTTTACTCCAAAAGTACAAATTCTTTGTTCTGTGTAATTCAGAACAACCATCTTCCAATTCCTGATATCTCTGCAAATACTTAATTCCTAAGATTTTCTTTGATTGATGTGACTTTTGGTCACCGGTGCTACCACGTCCTGGGTTTGTCTACATTCCTTCCATTGTCTTTGATATGTAGCTCTTGCTCTTCAGCATCTGGGTTAGGTTTTTTTTTCTTTTAGCTTATCTTTATTAACTGCTTCAGAGATCAAAGACATCCTTTGTGTCGATTTCAGTACTCAGAGTGAAATTCTGGTAAATCGGTCCCTCAAGCTTACAAACTTCTCTGCCCTACCAAGGTGCAGTGGATCCATCCAGCTGAACCTGATCTCCACTGATCACCAGCGTCATTTCACATGCTGATTTCTTGACAACAGTTATAGAGCAAGTTGTTGCTATTCTATTTCATGAGCACACCACTTCTTCTGGAAAAGCTCCCATCATTTTTTTTCTAGCCAGCTTCTAGCACTGAAGAGGATTCAGTGCACACCCGCAATGGCCTATATATGTTTGCCAACAGGGACCCATGTGTCAGTTCTCTTCTCTTCTTGTCCGCGGTTCATAACCAGAAAACTGTCCCCCATTGTACGGTACCTGTGTACGATCACTTTATTTCTTTGTTTCCTGGAGTCTCCAAGGGGTGAATTTTTTTCCCAGTGTGACTTCAAACAACTTCTACAGCTCAGTGCTTCCAGGGGATTCCGTTACGCTCGCTCACTTCACAGCCGTGCGGCAGGACTGCTCATCTCCAGGTGCTCTGCACTGTCCACGCTACCCCCAGACAGACAGACTTACGTCTGCACCTGGCAGGCACAGGAGTTCCCTTCAGTGCTTCAGATGGTTCCTTCTGACATTTGGGGTGGAACGCTGCTCC
This sequence comes from Buceros rhinoceros silvestris, assembly GCF_000710305.1. Classification (NCBI taxonomy): domain Eukaryota; kingdom Metazoa; phylum Chordata; class Aves; order Bucerotiformes; family Bucerotidae; genus Buceros; species Buceros rhinoceros. The sequence continues at coordinate 3,957 of NW_010407878.1, read as the reverse complement.
CCAAGCTGAGGTCGGTTCTCGGTTTCCACGTGTTGCCTGATCCCCTCTGTGAGAGTCAGTTCTATCTGAAGGATTGAGTACTGGCCTCCACTTAGGTGTACACTTTAATGTCAATATTCAGTGTTCATTAAGGTTGAGGGTCGCTGTCTTGGTGATATTATTACATCGTGACACAGGAATGTGCAGCCATTTACACATTTTTACATCTCTTACATAACAATTCCTACCACTCTTCTCCCTCTGTGGCTCCACAGGTGCTCAGCAGACCCGCAGCCCTCCGTGCTGAAGTTCTTTTTCTGAAGGAGGCATTGATCTGCAGCCAGAATTTCCACTGCCAAGACAAGGCAGTAGCTGGAACTGTGTTTCAGTGCTTCTCTTGATCCTGGGGGTTTTTTCCAGGATATTTATCAGTTCTTCCTCACATCTGAATTTCCTGGCTTGTGGAAATAACTCTTCCCTCTATTGTCCAAGTCTATCATGTTCCTTCCACAGAACATGACCCGTACGCCGTCTGTAGGCATGCAGAGATGCACACAAGGCTCCTGCAGTCGGTGAGTCAGCTATTCCTCTGTAAGCTGCCACAGTATTTGGATGATGACGGTCATAATTCTTTACTCGGGTAGTTAGAAGAAAAGAACTAGTGGAATTTTTGCAAAAAAAAAAAAAAAATCCCAAAACAAAGCCCAAACCTTCACCGCTAAATTTGAAGACAGAATATACGTATGCTACCAACTGGTCCTTCTGCCCAGGTCAGCAGAGAGAACGGGACGGTGCTGGTGTTCTGTGGAAGCCTCGCTCTGCCTGAGATCTGTATCAAACGGGAGCCGAAGCCGTAAAACCTGTTACTCCCCCCCCAGCTCATTCCCCATGTTGATACTTCCAGCAGGATGGAGAAACATCGTGCTGGCCTGACATGGGAAAAGACAAACCACATACTCGGAGGCTGCAGCAAGATTTTTCTTAATGTTTTTTCTTGCAGGGACTAGCGAGGTTCCTGTGGTAAGAGACAGACCGTGCTCCTGCCAGCCGTACGTGGGGGGTGAGATCTGCTTCCTGAGCGGCATTAAGATATCTCGATATCGGTGCTGAGGATTTTATTAACAGGATTTTGATGACACTGTTTGTCACAACAGTGCACGCGCTTCTAATCTCCAACATCGTCTTCATGTCTGAATCATCTCTGAACATCTCTGTGTTTTAAATGTGAATACAAAATCAAACAGGTTGAAATCAAGAAATAGAAGCCTCCGACTCAGTAATTAAAATATGTTAAGGTTGATTATATTCTAAGAAGAGTTGTCAATGCCAGTTGTTTCAGAAATTCAGAGAGTTTTAGGGAAGGGACAAAAATAATCAGCAGTGTAACTCAAGCCACAGACTTGCAGCCAGTCAACTCTTCGCCTCCTAAAACTTTATTTGACCAGAATAAGAATCACGACTCTTTTAAAGCCTAACATGTTTCATCCATTGTTATAAACTCACAAAGGGGGGGGGGGGGGTGTTACTGAGCTCTGGCCATCACCGTACAACCCATTTTAAGTGGAGATGTAGGGGGTGGCATGTTCCCGCTGTCCAGTGTCACCCAAAGCTGTCACACAAGCTGACCAAGTTTGACCCTGACATTTATGTTTACAATAGGGCACATTTCAGTGTGAAGACGAGCGAAGGGAGATGGTGCGTTTGGGTCGTTCTGTGACACAGATAACCCACGCGACGCCGGAAAGGTTCACCGAAAGCTCCGCTGCAGAGTTGTTCCCCTGTGCCGCCATGCAGGGTTCTGCAGGGTTCTGCAGGGTTCTGCAGGGTCCGTGCTCTGTGTTCCAGCAGCACTTGTAGCTAAAGGAGTGAGAATCAGGAATATTTTTCCCCCAGCTTTATACTCGAGAAGCAGAATACACCCCAGTTTTTTCATGTGCTCAATTCCACACAAAGCATGTAAAAGGGAACATGGCCAGGAGGCAGAATTCAAGTGTACTGCCGCAACTTGAAGACACTGAACAAATCTAACCTGGTATTCACACGTGACCAGAGCTGTGGAGTTTACCGACAAACGCCGAGTTTCACCGACAGCAATGAACACTGCTGCGCTTAGCAACAAGTGAAAAACACCCTACAGGAGAGTGAGGATGGGAGCGGCTCTGCCCTGGCCACAGCCCCCTCCCCACACACCAGCTTGCCCCAGTACACCTGCCCAGAGGTGTCCTCGCTTGCTGCTCTGTCCCCGGCTGATGCTGGTCTATAAACTCTGCAGAGCGATCTGAAGTGGGTGCCTTTGGGATAAAAGATGATATGAAGATACGGAATTATTCATTAGGAGAGGAATGTCCTACCCTTTACCGTGCAAAAGCAGCTGTAATTGAGCATCTGAGTGCGTGTTTATAAACAGATGTTCTCCTCTAAATGTCTCAGAAATAAACAGCTTTGTCATACAAGTTCCCCCAAGCTACAGCGGTT
>NW_010407878.1:0-1400 GCF_000710305.1 Buceros rhinoceros silvestris | reverse complement strand
TTCAGGGAAGTCAACATGCCGCGGTGGTCCAGCTCTCCTCCGCAGGCTGACCTCCTCCTGCACACCCCCCACATCCGAGTTTAGATTCTTTTGGGGGGAGCGGTCCCCGGACGCATGGCAGTTTCTGTGTTCTAATATTCACAGGGCAATAAAGCAAAGTTAATTTTCCAGGTCTAGCCCCAGAGCACATTAGGATTTCAGGCTTCAGGAGACATTCTGGCCTTTATTTAATGCTGAGGACCTCTGCCACATTCCTGCAGCCAGTGATGAAGAGTTGGGAGTATTTGTGCACAGTCTGACTTGCGCTGTTCTGCTGCCCTTGCACGGGAAGGAGCATCTCGGGTGCACTGTAAGCTGGTGGCATCGGTCAGAAAGCACCAGCCTGGGGTGCTCTTTAAAATACCCTTTCTGAAACCGCATTAGGCCGAGGGAGATTGCAGAGGGACGCCTCGAACTTCTAGAGCCATTTCTCATCATCTGTGAAACATCACGAACACGAAGCTAACATTGCCTGCCTTTATTCTGCATTTTTTAAAGTAAACCAGCATCTTCCAAAACTCAACGTGGTGACTAAAAAACTTGAAAAAAAAACGACGGCAGATTAACTGTGCTTTGAAATCTGTGCTTTTACTTGGCCTTTGCTTGTAGCAGAATCCCCAAATCTGCATTGGAACAGCTGGAAAGACCAGAACATCTTTCACTGACGTAACCTGTATCATGTAAAACACTTTATCGGGGGCCATAATAACCATTTCTAGGTACTAACTGCTTGCCAACACAGCCCCAGCGCAAGTCTCATCATCTCTAAGTTCGTTTAATTGTCCCAAATCAGAACCAAGTATTTCTTCAAAAACAGGCAATCGCGGTTCCTCTTCCCCCCATCATCTGCATTTCAGCTGCTTCCAGGGAAAGCCGAACCCAAGAGCATTCGCTGCTTCGACACCGAAAGGGCAACCCCTTCCCCTCGGCGCTTTCGCCACCTCTCCAAGGCAGCAGAAAATTCCACTTTGCTGTTTTTCTTCCTCACTATTTTTAACTCCGGTCTCTGCTCTCGTACCGCCAGCGTCCGCTCGCTGCTCGCCCGGAGAGGTGTCAGGCAGGCGCAGCGGGGAGCTGGGGCTGTCCCAGGAGCTGCTGGGGATGCCCCACCACCAGCTCTTCCTCCTGCCACGTCTCTGCTGCCCAAATCCAACTGCAGACCAGCGCACTACCCCGTTCCTTTTCTTTTTATTAAAAAATTGCCCGAATCTGTTAACTCCTCAGGGAAACGCTGCCGCGTACTCGTGTTCCTCAGTGAAAACACCGGCGCTGCCAGTGCTGCCCAGGGACAAACCCTGCCCCTGCCCCTCGCTGGCTCTTCTCGTACCCTCGGCTATTTTGAGGGGGGGGTTGGTCTCTTT
>NW_010407877.1:17365-21267 GCF_000710305.1 Buceros rhinoceros silvestris | reverse complement strand
TAGTACAGCCACACTACAGCCGCAGAAGTGTCCAGGTGGGTGCACTAGGCAGCACCTCTGGTCAGAGTTGTTTGGTGTTTCCCGTGGTGATGTTCTGTTGGCATCAGAAGCTGCTGGAGCATTTCTCTGTTTGGGGGATTTCTGAGTGAAGGAAGTAAAAAAGGTCCTTGTTTGTTTTGGTTTGGTTTTTTTGCAGCACTGAAATCACACCAAAGAACTTTAATTTCCATTAAGAAATCTCTTCTCATGTTCTTTTTTGGTGCGTGTCATGCCCCCCAAACTCTCACTGCAGTTGTGAAACTCCTGATATCTATGTGGAGGAAAGAAAAGGAGCGTGTGACCTCTTTTGCCAGCTTAGTGAAATTAATGAGATTGGAGTTGAATGGAATTGCTCACCAGCATGGACAAAGACAGCTTCATGTGAATACCTGGGAGAGAGAGATGGAGGCAAAGGGTGAGGTGCACCTCAAAGAGCTGAGGACAGTTCTGGTTGAAGGAACAGAATTCACTGGGCTCCAGTTTCTCTGACTGGGGTGAACATGTCTGTGGGCTTCGCTGCCTGTGAGGCAAGAGCAGCTGAGTCTCACAGGTGGTGGGTGTGATGGTGTGCAGCTGGGTGAAGGGTCTGCTCAGGACACTCATGTACATCAATCAGCATCTCCTTGCTTAAAGGATTTGAAGTAGTGCCCTGCTCACAGCCTTTCCTCCATCCAGACTTCTTGCATGTCAGCTGGTGGCTCTGCCTCCAGCATTGGGGTGTGTAAATGGCTTATAGGACCTGGATTCTTTCCAGGCAGGTTGTCCTTGGAGGGCTGAGGGTAACCATCTGAAAGGGGGTGTCTCCAGGGCCTGGGAACCCCCATCAGTCAGCTGGTGCTTAGGCTGGAAGTACCAGTAGCAGAGTGATGGGTCTAAAACATAGCGGGGTTGGAGGCAGCGGGAATGAGTGGAAAGTTTTGCCTTTTCCCAGAAGCTGGTCTGCTCACTGGCAAGCGTTTGGTCTTGCAGAATCTGTGTGATGGCCCCTCATCGCGATCTCACTTCTGGTGAACTCAGAAGCAAGGAACAGTGGTGTTGGCTGCTGTAACATTGATGGTGTGTTTAAAGATGAGCATGTGCTTAACTGTGTACTTTCTGCGTTGGACTCAGTCCACCTGCAGAACGCTGCTCCTGCTGTGACAGCATCTGTAAAAAGGACATCGTATTTCCCTCCCTTTGAAGCGTGTTAACTTGTAAGTTCTGACACACATCCCCGATCTTTTGGCAGAAGGTGCTCTTTAACCGTCAGGCTTCTGGGAGCCCAAGGGGCAGAAAGCAGGTGGAAGAGGAACTCGCTCTGTGAATCATCCCCAGTCTGAGCCTGCCCTCTCTTGGAGACCATCAGTGACTGCACTGGCCTCCAGGGGTTCCTCGCCGAGGAGTCATCCTGGCTGTGGAACTGACCCTCGCTTTTACGTCTGCTTTTTAAACGTTGGCTCTTCTTTTGGAGGAGACTCTGGAAAGTTTCAAAATAATTCAAGGCACTTGCTGCCACGTTCATCCCAGGTAGACAAGTGTCTTCTAGGTGGATCTTTTTTGTTATTTTTCTCTTCCCTTAGAAGAAAGGGAGTTTGATGCAAGATTAGAGGTAGAACCTTTCAAAACATTTGCTTAAATGGTAGCAAGGGTAGAGTTCCAAGGAGCCAAACCTCACTGAAATTTTGCCGGGATTTCAACATCAAAGTACCTCGGCGCCACACGAAATCTTGCCCCGTGTTAGTTTGCAGTGTCCTAAATCTCCTAGCTGATCAGATGTGGGTTGAGTTGTATTCTACTAAAAACTAACAGCTTCTTGGAGATCTGACCAGGGCAACAAGAAGGTGTATGGACTAAAATTGTCTTTGGCTAAAATAATGCTGAAATGTTTGTTTAGAATTAACTAGGGTGGCAAGTTAGGCTGCTAGACCTCTTCATCCAGCCTCATCCTTGTGGCCCAGAACAGAAAACATTTATTTTATTTATCTCTCAAGTTTTTTTTTTAAAAAAAATCTCCCAGGTGACTTAAGGTGAGACACAGACTTGGTGTGGTTGGTTTGCAGAGCACTCTCCTTTCTTGCTGTTAAAGCATCTCTTGATGGATTTTGGTGAGTAGCTTATTGCTTGTTTTAAAGAAGAAACTTATTCTAATGTTTTGCTGGCCTAGGAGCTTATCCATTTTATTTTAATGCAATGCTCCCCTGCAGCCTGGGGGTTCTTTGCCACAGTTCATGGCATATTCGAGGCCGGAGGAGAGATTCTTGTCCTGATCCATGTTCCCGGCCAAGCTGGTTATGCCCTTGGCATTGAGAGTAGAGAGAGGACAGGCAGGCTGGCAGAAAGAAGGCGAGCCAGAGAAGGCAGCACAGGGAGACCGTGACAGCTTCAATTGTTTTCCCTTAACTTGTTCTCAGGGATGTCTTCTCAGAGTGACCCTGCCTGGCTTTGGGTTCAGAATAGCAAAGGGCTAAATTATTTTTTGGCTTGTCTGGGGTCACGTTATTTGAGACTTGTTAATGGGATACTGGAAGCTGGGGATCAGCCCAGCCCGGTGTGGTGTCAGTGTCTGTGCTGGATGAGGAGTCAGACAAGCCTTCAGCTGTCACGTGTTCCCCGCGTGTTCTTCAGCTGTTGAGCTGTTAGCTGTTGTCAGTTCTGCTGCAGCAATTCCTATGGAGAAAATGCCTTTTCTCAGGAGAACAAGGAAATTAATTGAATAACTCTTGTTGGCTCACCCAAGTTGTAGCATCCTTCAAAGATGCCCAACTCTAAACCAGGCATTCTGAGTTTCTGTCGCTTTTCAAGGGCGAAGCAATAGCAGTCCCTCTGTCTGCTAAGACTAGAAAATGCTCTCGCTGCAGCCTGTCCCTCCATGAGGTATCAAGGCTGTCTTTCCTTTTCCTCCCTTTTGTCAGAACTCTTGTGAGGACCTAATATCCCTGAGGCCTCTGTCAAAATGGGATTGAAATTGGGCAGCTGGATTTTAAAGGGGAAAATAAGAGGGGCAACAAGGACAGCAGAAATTACTGAATTTGCTGCTTCCACTTCCACAGATGTGGTAAGGCTATTTTTCTTACAACGGCAGCTTTTGTTTTTTCATTATTGAGCTTTGTTTGTTTTAAACCTGGTTACTTATTTTGATGTCAGACTGTAGGTGAAACACTCCCCAAAATCCTAAGCCAGTATCTCTAACAGCTGCATTTTACAGATGATATGAAAGGATCCATGCAAACACATTCAAAGAGTGGGACGTGTTGAGTTTCCTCTCTGTGGGCTCTGTCCCTGTGTGTTGGCCAGACAAGCCACCGGAAGAGTGACAGAGCCAATGATGTTTTCATCCAGTTGACCGGTGATCTGCCTCGCTGCTGGCTTACCTACCATAAGGACCCTTTGTCCCACCCCTGGGTGTCCGGAGTCAGCGCTGGGGCCTGGCTGGGAAAGTCCGTACTGGTTAATGGGCTGCGACCAGCCAAGAAGCACGCTGGTGAAGTTCCACCTTTGCTCCCCAAGATGAGGTGTGAGTTTGAATGTAGCTGATCTTCTCAGAAAAAGGAGTTGGGATTCTATTATCTGAGCTATTTCCCCTGTATCAAATTTAATTGAAGTTAGTTAACGGATTCAAAAATAGCAGCAGCAGATGAGATGAACAGGCCATAAAAAATACACCTTGTCCTTTTTAGGAATGGAGAGGAAACCTTGTGGAGCTCAGGCGTCCTCTTCTAGTAAATACTCCCTTTGGTTTTTTCCTCTTCTGCTGGAAATTAGCTGAGAAATCAAAACCGTTTGACTCTGACATACACGCAAATACAGAACCAAGGCTGGAAACTTATTGGAAAGGTGGAGCATCCTCTTCTCTCGGCCTCTGAAGCTGTTCCCCAAAAGGTGGC
>NW_010407877.1:13257-17252 GCF_000710305.1 Buceros rhinoceros silvestris | reverse complement strand
CAGGAATGGGTCTCTCTGGCAGATGGATGCTTTTCCTCAAGGTTCCTTCAGTTCTGTGTTCTGCGCTGGTTGGGGTTTTTTCCTTCCCCTCCTCGCCCATAACCTTTATCTTTCAAACCAGACCAGCAGCCTGTGTATTTGACAAATATTTGTCTAGCACTGTGAACACACACAAACTGAAAAACGACCTTTGAGTTAAACCAGAGCAGATTCCCACACAAAAAGGAATTAGTTGTAGTTCGTTTTTCCCCGACGCTGTATAAACAGAAATTACTAGAATGCATGCTATGAATGCGTCACCTCGGCATCTGCGGCCGGCCTTCCACAGCTCTTGAAAATGTTGTCACAGCTACACGGTTCCCTGAAAACCGTGCCAAAGGACCGGACCGGTGCTTTCAGTCGTAAGAAAAGCTCCCTGCCTTCTTCAGTGTTCACTCGGATTGGGGTCGGGGCTGGAGGGCCTCAGGCTGTGCCTGTGACGCTGGCGCCCGGCTTGCTGCCGGTGTTCAGGCAGAGCTGCCTTCACTTCCCTCTCTGGGCTCCACAGCTCCACGGGCACAGTTTTTCCTGAGCCGCTGCTAGGTTTGAGGGAGCAAGGAAACTGTGGATCCTCCTGTGAGGTCTGGCCAGTGGTCATCACGGGAGGAGGAGGAGTGTGGTTCGGATCCCGATGTTTCCACCCCGTTACCTCCATCACATCCTTACACACGTGATTTCCTCATCCACCTCTGCAGGCTTCTCCTGGGAGAGCTCAATGAATCTAAGGACAGGAGCAGAGAACATCTGAAGCAGCAGCTAATTCTGTCCTTCCATTTGGGGACAGAAACCCCAGTTTACCTCTTGGGATGCTCAAAGGAACGTGCTGCTTGTCGCTGAAGAACAAATGGGAAAACAGACTTTGCAGAAGGGCTCTGCTGCTCTTCGGAGCCCGACCCTTGTTCTGCAGGGCTGGGTTAGCAACACGGGTCCTCTGGAGACAGTGGCTGGGATTGAGCTGCTTCTGTTGTGCAGGCGCTCTGAGGTAGCTCTGCTCTTACAGCACGACAATTTCCACATCGGTCTGGTTGGAGTAAAAGGATCTTCACATGAATAATAAATCAAACTAGCGTGGTGCCCTTAGAAATTTCATTCAACTAAGCTGTCCGTATCAGTGAGTCTGTGCTAGAACTGTCTGCTCTTTTTTTAAAAAAAAATATTTGTTGGTTAACAAATCTGACTTACTCAAAGTTATACGGCTTGGAATGAAAACCTGGGTTTTGTTTGGTGTGTGGAATTTTTTTGTTTGGTTGGTATTAACGCATTTGTCTGCCAGACGCTGAGGAACTGATGAGTGCAAAATGCAGGTGCTTGCCTCGCTACTGATTTTTAGGAGGAGCCCTTGGTTCTACTATTGCCTGCATTGAGGCGTCACACAGTGGGCCAAGTAGTCAAAAGCCACCAGCCCAGGACAGGGCTAGGGGCACCTCCACGTGGGAGGAGGCAGGAGAGAGCTGGAGAAGACTGGGTCAGGGCAGTGGTAGTTGTCGGAGGCACCGAGCACTTCTGGGCAGCGGCAGATGGGCTTGGGACTGGCTTGCTTGGGAAAGAAGTTACTGAGAAAGGGTGGACAAAAGTCTTTTGATGGCCGAGGAAAGGAGGAGATGAAAAGGATTTAGTTGTTTGCTGCTGCCTATAATATAAGATCCAGGGGAGACAAAAGATTTTGGTGGGTGTGGGGTTTAAAGCAAGGGGTGGTGGTTTGTCCGTCATCTGCACTGTCGAGCGGAGGCTGGAGGTGCTAGAACTTCATGTGAGTTTGAGGAGTCTCAAGGAGACCTGTAAGTCGTGTTGACCCCAGCAGAGTAATCTCTGGGGTCACACCCCGTGCTTGCGCTAGCCGTGTGTTTCTGCCCAAGCCTCCGGTATTTGCCAGTGTCCAGGCTGTAGTTTACTGCGGCCGGAGGATGAGCCTCTCCGCTGTGGGCGTTGTGATTTTTTAAATGCCATAATAACCAATTTTCACACGGATAAAAACTAGTTTGAAAGTCAAATTAATATGGTCTTAAAGGTTTTCTTTCTCTTTGACCAGGCAGGACTTCTAAGTAACTTTCCTATCATGCATGTGAAAGATTTCTTTAAAAGGAGGAAATTACATGATGTGGATTATTTCACAATCGCTGTAGAATTTGCTTCCTTTTTTCCCCCTCCCTCCTCTTCTTGGCTTGGCACACTGCAGTTCCTCACTAGGGGCCAGATTCTGGGAGATGAATGTCCCAACTCCCACAGAAAGTTTCCTGGAGGCATTTAGCAGAGGAAAAAACATGGATTTTTCTATTAGAGAGCTTTTTCTTCGGTTTTTTTTGTATGTGTGGTTCTGGTTTTTTGGTTTTTTGTTTTTTAATTTATCACATTTTGAAGCATTTATTTTGCTCATGTCTTGATTAAACCAAAGAAGGGAGGGGAAAAAACAAAGGCGGCAGCAAACCAAGCAGCTGGCTGGTTCCTGCCCTGTGGATAGAAGCCCTGTGTCCGTGCTGGCCCTGCACGCTGCAGGGGGTTCCTTAAAGGCAGGCAAGCTGCCACCGTCATTGGCAGAACGCTTTTATGAATGATTTTACGGCTTTTCTTTCAAAACTCTCCTTTTCTTTCTTTCCCAGGTAAATTGCTGTTTTCTTTTTGTCAGCTGGCGTTCAGGTCCCGTTGGAACACTGGCAGCCTGCTTGGTTAGTGCTGTCTGAGCATTCCCGCATGGTGGAATGGTCCGTGGTCTCTGAGGCAAAGAGTTTAAACCAGATGAGAGTGTCACTTCTTTAAAAAAAGAAGAAACCACCCTTCAACAACAAACTAACTCAGCCCTAAGTTGTGAGACAGTATGAAGTTGCATAAGGATAACTTTTTTCTTTGATATATTTCTATAATATACTAGGGAATAAATTTCCTAATCAGATAAGGAAAGGAATGAATGTTAAATGCACGTCGTTTAAAATAGACCTGGAGTTTTAGTTTCTTTGGATCTCTGTTGCAAAGATGTTTGGATCAAAGCTCCTTGCTTTAATGACAAATAAATTGCATTAAATGCAATTATATGCCTTTCATGAAGATTCAAAGGCAGAGCTCGTCAGCCATGCAAATATTTTGGTACATGCATTACAGGTTTCTTCTGGGCTGGGCAACTTCTAATGTAATTTAAGAAATGAGTGGGGGAGAATCGTATTTATAATAATAAAATCACTGTTTCAGAAGAAAAGAGTAGGAGCCTGTTTACTGCCTTCAGTGGGCTTTAGATCAGAAGCAAAATTATCACAGTTATCTCTAATGCCCTCAAAATTATTGTAATAAACTTCCTTTTCTTCTCTTCAGTATCCACGTGGAAAATCTTATAATCTCTGCTAATTCTGAGGCACCGGCTCCGCTGACTTTGTGAGAGGCTTTCCAGAACGGTGTTAATGGAACAATGGGACATGACAGGTTGGGTGTTATGGTCTAATAACCATCTGCCTCGGAGGTTAATGGCACTTGGCTGGCAGCCTGCTGGTAGCAGCAGCGTGTGCGCTAGCGGCCCAGGTGGAGGGTTAGTGATTCCCTCTGGTTTGCTCTGCGTACATCGCGTAAACATTCGCCCTTCGTTCTTCAGCACCAGCGTCACCTGGGCTTTGAGGAGAATGGCAAGATTTTACCTGCTAAATGTAACGCATCTTAAAACAGGGTCTTCTCCTAAGGCCTCACCCTGCGGAGCGTGGGGAGCAGAGGTGGGGACCGAGGGGAGCCGTCCCCAGGCAGCAGCTGCCAGCACGCCTGGTGCCACGCTCCCGCACCTGACGCCAGGCTGCAGCTGGGCACAGAGGTGACCTTTGCAGTCCTCTTCCCCCTGTGCTGCTCTCCTCAGGAGGTGTTGGACTGGCCTGTGCCGCTCCCGCCTGACGCCTTGCAAAACCTTCAGCTTTGACCGTTAAACCTTGAGGATGAAACGCCGCGGGAGGCAGGCGGGAAGCACAGCCTGGCCTCCCTGCTCCAGG
>NW_010407877.1:10398-13124 GCF_000710305.1 Buceros rhinoceros silvestris | reverse complement strand
CTGGAAGGATGGATTCCCGTCAGCCATGGGGTGGGAATGAGCGAGGGCAGCGGCAGGGTGGTGCAGGGTGGCAGGAGGCAGGACGTGCTCCTGGTGACGCCGCTGGGGTGGTAGTGTGTGTCCGTACGTACCGAGGCAGGGTGCGCTCACCAGCGTTATGCTTTTGGATACTTGAATGGTAACAACGTGAGATGGCTGAATAAAATCTGTGTAATTAAATCTGGGAGAGAGAGGGGGCACGTTTTTGCTTCATTCCAGGAGCCTAGATCCTAAAGAACAAACCATGTATCTATATAGTTTTTATTTATATGTATATAGAGAACTATGAACAATATAACCTCCTTAGGTTACAACTGAAACCCTCCTCCAAATCCTGCTGCTGTAGCGTGAGATGGCTGAATAAAATCTGTGTAATTAAATCTGGGAGAGAGAGGGGGCACGTTTTTGCTTCATTCCAGGAGCCTAGATCCTAAAGAACAAACCATGTATCTATATAGTTTTTATTTATATGTATATAGAGAACTATGAACAATATAACCTCCTTAGGTTACAACTGAAACCCTCCTCCAAATCCTGCTGCTGTAGTAAAATAAGAAAACTGAAACCAAACCGCCTCTTATTGCGTTAAGACGCCTGACCAGCCTGGGGGCACGAAGTGGAGCCCTGGGTACACAGGCTGCTGGGTGGCGATGACGCAGGTGCTGCCCCGAATGAGGCACTGCTGCCCACGACTCCCACCCTGCGAGTTACTGAACGACCCCAAGCGCTGCCCTGCATCTGGTAGAAAAGGGCACGGACGAGCAAGCCCAGGTCTGAGTCTCACCTGATGACTTTTGCGGTGGGTGACAAGGGCTGGGAGCCCAGCATTCGTTTCAGACACTGCAGCTGTCGTGACACCGCACGTGTGGAGAACGAGTGTTTCTGTACCTTGATTCGGTTGCTTAACTAAGCATCGCTTCCAGGGTGAAACGCCGCCTCTGTTTGGAGGCGAGGGGTGCAGCCGTGCTGTACGTCTGGGTTGAGGTCTGTCTCGTAGAGCGATTTCTTCTTGTGCTGTGGGGTTTGGTTTGCTAGTGTTTAAATGGGAGTTTTTCTTAGCGGCTGCGTAACCAGCCTGCTCTGCGGCGATGTTGTCCGGTGATAAAAATAACCTCTTACATGGGAGGCGAAACTATGGTACTATATTGCAAAACAAATCCCTTAAATGCTGTCCAGAAAAGGACAGGCACTGCTTTGCGGTGAAGAATATTAAAATGTCATCACTGCTCTGTGATACCTCCTGGCCCAATTCTTTCTGCTGCATCTTCAGTTCCTGAAAAGAGCGAAGATGCTGCTCCGTTCTGCAGATGCAGCGAGCTCTGAAGGGGTCCCTGCACAGAGGGACGTCAGCAGCGAACTGCCTGGGAGCCCAGGTGTGTCGTGCCATAGGGGGCTCAGGAAGCCGGAGCTCTATTTCTGGCGTTGTCAAGGACCTGGCGTATGACCTGGGGAAAGGCACTCTGCCTCTCCCTGCCTCTGCTTCCTTTCCTGTTTATACAGCCTGCACACGCCTCAGGCAGAGTTTTCTCTCGCTGTGTTTGGTGTTGACTGTCCACTCCTGCTCCAATCTGAAACGCTATGGCCCTTAACGTCTGATGGTGGATAAATTAAGACATGAGGAGGTCCGGGGTGATCCCGGTCAGGGATGTGCCTGTGAACAGCAAACATATCTGCTCTTTCTGGCAAAAAATAGATGGTTCTTTCTGCTGTGGCTGGTAAGGTACTTTTTTCCCAGTTAAATTGGCTTGATCTGCATTCCAGAGAATTATTTATACTTGATCTGCATTCCAGAGAATTATTTATACAGGAGCCGCTGCATTTCTTTTTTTTTTTTTTTGAGAAGTCAGAGTTGCATGTAAGGCAATTAGAGTACATTGCAAAACACTTGTGTGGAGTAGTGATAACAATTGATGTGAAGTAATAATATTTCAGAAAAGCGGGCTTCGTTAGGGGAAAATACATCGCCAGGGCCTGTGAGAGGTGTGAGAGCTGTATGCCCATGTCAACCAGCACACACACCCGCACTCACACCCACACACGTAAAAGAGTCAGAAATCAGTTTAATAAGAAGATGAGGCAGGGTGCAGCCAGACGAGTGTACCAAGCAGCCAACTGGTTACGTGATGGAAATCTGTTTAGAGAGAGAGAAGAGGGATGGGGGGAAACCCCAACCTTCAGTAAACTCCAGGCTACCAGAATACCGTCCAGAAGATGCACTGTGTTGCAGAGGAAGATTCATTTAGCACTACTGCTTTTAAAGGTGCCTCTCCCAGTTAATGACCTGTGACCAGCCTTTCGTATCCCCTCACCTCTCCATTTTCCTCTTGTTCATCCCCAAATCACCTACCTCCCCCAATTTTCCCCACCTGCAGTGCTTTCCCTAAATATCCTGTAATAAGTTCTGTGCGATCCCAAAGTGCTCTTCCCCCACATCCTGTAGTATGTCCCATACCCTTGGGCAGCAACCCCTCTCCATCGACAAGGTGCTCTATTGACCGATCTTGATGGGTTTCGTGCCTGGACGCTGGGGCTGAGGCCCTGCTGGAACAGCCCCAGGCTGGGTGTCTCTTCTTCCGAGTCCTTAATTCGGGATCCTGCCTGCCCTTGTGCCTCTGTGCTCCTTTGGGGTTGTGGCGATCAGGCTGTGGTGGGCTGGTGGCTCCTGTGACAGACTTGCCAACAGCCAG
>NW_010407877.1:7130-10288 GCF_000710305.1 Buceros rhinoceros silvestris | reverse complement strand
CCCGGGGCGGGTTTTTTTGTGGGCTCCCCCCCCTGCCGCTACCCATATGTCCTCTTCTGGGTGTATGAATTTTTATCACATAACTTGATAGTCTTGGGATTTTCTTTTTGACTTCACAAATGGCTAGGGAGAATGTGAGCGAGCAGCGAACCCCAAATCTGTAGCTGGCTAATTTGTGGCCACCCAGTATGTTTTAGTGCCTGAGAAACATGCATCATCTCTGTCAAAAACGGATAGTGAAACCTAAGGCAAAGCAACGGGGCTGCTTTTCCATGTTAGCGATTCATCTCTCGCTCGCTGGTTTTTTTAAACATAGTTCTTCAGACTGTGAGTACAAGCCCATAATTAGTACACAGAGCAGATACAGCAGCTTCAAAAGCAGAAATCAAGCAGTAAACCCTGAGGCAACATAACCACATCTTGGTTGTCACTAGTGTGTTCTGGAGGCAGTAATGCTCCGCGGAGGAGCGTGGCTTCGGGAGAAGATGAGATAGCAGGCGTTTGTGAAGGTTAACGCAATTTCTGCGCAAAGATTGAAGGGCTTTATCTAATGATGATGTTGGTAATGAACTCCTGGGTTTGTCCTGTGGCGGGTTAGGTTGCCTACCCTGCTGGTTATTTGTTGCTGCTGTCTGTAAGCAAGGTGAGAGCTGGCAGGGTCCCTCTTGCACTCCTCTTATCATCTAGTTACCAAATTCTTCTACAAGCTACCAGCTGGTCAGACCTGCAAACGAGCCTGCTCTCCACTGGCAGCTCTCCGAGGAAACGGCTTCTTTTGCCACTGAAAAGCAAGCTGAAGACAGGCCCAAATTGTGAGTCTTCCTCCTCTGTGCGTGCTGGGCGGTGTCGCCCGCCTTAGCACGGAGCAGCGTTTATGAAGAAGCGCCTGCTCAGGTTTGAGCAGGCTGAGTACGGGGCCGTGGCCGGGCAGTGCCTGTGTGGGACCGCGGGGTGGACGTGCAAAGGGATCGGCTGACTGCAAGCCAGACTCAGATCATCAGATAATATCTTGGGTCTTGTCCACGCTAAAAATAGATAAATAAATGCAGCCTTAACTATTCCAGAGAGCTGTGTTCTAGGCGGTTGAACTGGCACTGCCGGTGTTGTGGTGTTCCATGCTGCAGTATTTTCCCTGTTCCTTCCCATCCATGAACCATGACTGACGCTGGCAGAAGGAGCTCGGAAAAAGCTGTTTCTATGTCACTGGACCAATGGCCTCAAACAAAGGGGCTTTCTCGCTGTCACAGTGACTGACCTTGTGTGATGATGCTTTGCACGTGTGTGTGTGTGTGCATCAGGACGTACAAAACCTTTAAGTGAACCCCTCCTCCCCCCAGACACAGTCATTCCCCCGTGCCTTCGGTAGGAAAGGAGCAAGGCGTGCTGCATGGGCAGGGTGCCCACCATCCGGAGTCAGGCTCTGCCTCCTCAGGCAGCTCTGACAAAGGGATGAGTGGAGATGAGGATGAGGTCAAAATGGGTTACCTGGGGAGCAGCGTGAACTTTGGTCACTGAAGTTGGCCCTGAAGTGTAATCTGGAGGAAGAAAACTCTGTTAATGGTAACACTTTTGAGGCACAAGGGAGAGGAGGAATGGGGTAAATCCCTCTGCTCTTTCTTAAAAAAGTAAATCCCGTGTAACTTTTATAGTGAGATTATTTTCCAGGTGCAAACACGTAAGAGAGCAGTTAGAGCTGCTCTGGGAGGTGCCCTGCAGCAGAAGTGTTTAGTCCTCCCCGGGAGGGGAGTTAGGTCCAGTGTCCTGAGCAGCTGTAGACAAATACTGCCATGTTTACCCTTGGAGAACCTGTTATCTGTGAAAATCTGGGTAAAGCAACAGCACTTCAAAGCAAAGATAAAGCGCAGACAGAGGTATCTTTCCACCTGTGACCCTATTATTCTGTTTATATTTATTATTCTCTATTTTGCCCAGGTAGTTTCTAATTTCTTTTCCCTTCTTTTGATAGAACAATTTGCAGGTTTAATTGAGGTTTTCTGAACTGAAAACTCATGCCCAGTGCTTTTTTCTTTTATTTTTTTTCCCACGAGAACCTCTCGCTTTGTGGTTGCTTGAGGAAGTTGACTTAAGCAATTTAAGCTGTAGTGGTGCTTATTTAGAAAGAGATGCTGGCCGTTGACACAAAAATACATGCCGCAGTGCGCTCACAGGTGCGGGAGCTGGCTCCTCACGTGGTGGCGACAGGAAACCTATAAACCAGAGAGTGTGGGTTAAAGACGGGTCACGCTGATAACTCAATACAGAAAGTCACTTTTTTTGCTGTATGTTTTTTCTTTCTTCTTTTTTTTCCCTCCCCCTCAGTTGTTCCTGCTGCTGCCAGTGCTTACTGCTGGAACTTGAAGTTTTCTGTGTTCTAGAGCTGGTGTGAAAGGTTGTGAACTGATTGAGATCGGTGACAGTCATAGCTGGAGTAACAGAAATAGAGGCGTGAGGTGAAGCAGATGTCAGCCTTCATTGTGAACTTCTGTGCTCTTTCAGGGCTCGGGTTGCAGCTTCCAAATACTTTCTATCTTCTGCTAAAATAAAGCTCCTGAAAACACGCTGTGAAAAAGCGAAGTTCCTGTCTGAGTTGCTGCTCGGATTGCCTTCCTTTGGCTCTGCAGCTCTGACAGAAGGCACCGCTTGGGTTTGGTTCTTGAGGGCTTTTCTTCCTCCCTGGCAGAAGAGAGCACAGCGACACGACAGTGAAAATCTCCGGAGTGGATTTCAGCTTTCATAAGGAGCAGCCCTCTTCCGAACTACCTGTTCTGTCAGGTCGGGGCATGGGAGCGTGTCTGTAGCCCGTCTCGCGGGTCTGCAGCAGCCCAGTGAAGATCTGTTGGCTTTCTGCAGATTGCCGTGGGGGGGGAACGCTGGTGATTCGTCCTTTGTTGTGACCCACAGCGTTTCACACCCTGCCTATTGATGTGCTTGCTGGTTCAGTGATCAATGCACCAGTTACCGTTTTACTCTGTTTTTCAGTTACCATTCTACTCTATATTTCTTTCCTCAGTCATGACTTCTAGACGATATAAATTACTTTAAACCCGGCTGGCGCCATCTTGCCACTGCACCTGATCTTGAATCGTCAAAACACGTTTATGGAGCGTGTAGTCTCATCTGGGACTGAGCATAGTGACATTTCTGTTTGAAATCTACTT
>NW_010407877.1:0-6966 GCF_000710305.1 Buceros rhinoceros silvestris | reverse complement strand
GGGAAATATGATGTTTAGATGCTTCCTCCAGCGTGTGTCCTTTCCAGGCAGGAAGCACATCAGTGTACCTGCAGCAAAGGCCGTGCGTCTCGGAGGGTCGGGCTGCTGTGTGGCAGGGCCAGTCTTTCAGCAGCAAACGAGATACCGGTGATTCTGCCCTGCAAATGGCAAAAAAAGAAGGGAACCCTCCGGTTAGAAGTTAGGAGGCTTCTCGCTGTGCTTATCTTCCCTGGTCCCCAGCAGGGCAAGGGCGGCACGAAGAGCAGCTCTTTCTTTTCCAAGATGCCCTCTGCCGTGGTGAGGTGGCGTCGTCCCTGCCTGGTGCCTGCCTGCCAGGGACAGCGCTGCCTCGGTGTGCAGAGCAGGGCATTTGGAGGCTTCTCTCTCAGGCTTGTCTGGACGCGGTGCGGGAAGTCGGAATCACCCTGCGCTGCGGTCCCTGGTGCTCCTGCTAGCAGGGGCAATATAGAAAAGTCAATGTAAGTGGTGAAGGGCTGATGATGTATTGGGCCTCCTGGAAGAGGAAGATACTTAGTAGGAGGTGCACGATACAGCTTGGTTAAGCAAGGTGTGAGCCAAGGGGTCTGGGACAGGTCCTCTCCTCGGTGTGTGAGCTGGCCGGAGAGCCTGAACGCAGCCGTCTGCACAGGCGTGAGCCAGGCTCACCTGATTCACTGAGCGCGAGTCAGGATTGAGACACCGCTACTAAAAGCAGCAGATGTATTGTAAGATACTAAAGCCGAAGTACAAAAGTATTTGAACATTGCTGCGGTTCTGTTGACACAAGAAAATACCTTTGTGCTCTGCTGAATCCACGCTATTCCACAGTTAGAGGCAGAGCTGAACAGATTTACAAGATCAGTATCAGAGGTCCTTGGTCCTGTTGAGCTGCTATTTTGTTGGCATTGCCCAGTAAAATATTTATCTTCTGGGGAAAAAATCGTATATTTATTTCTTGTCTAAAATACCAAGCTTCCATGAGATGGGTTACATGTTTGGAAATAATTAGAAAAACACTAAATAGGTGAAGAGACAGAGCACTCCAGAATACCTGACTTGGAGAGAGGTTACAGGACTTGCTTGTGATCTGGGAGTGGTTCTCCATCCACGCTTCTTTGGTGTTTAAAGCAGCAGCAGGTCACACAGGTACTCACCTGTGTCCTGTAGACAGGCACAATAACAACAGCTTGAGGAGTATTTTTCTTATCCCACCTCAGCCGTTGCATTTGGGAGAAGAGTTTAACAACATGCTCTTCAAGCATGAGGCTTTCAAATGCTCACTGTGAATATCGAAGATGGAAGAACATTTGTACATTTTATAATGAGGAATATTACAGAAGGCGTTTTAGTCTCTAAATACTTTGTCATACAAAACTGGGCTGGTAGGTCTCAGCTCTGCATTAGAGCCTATTTTTCACAGGACACGTAGGAGAGAGTTGATTTGGGGGAGTAGGAAGGAGGAAAAGGAATAGCTCTGGCAGTGCTTTCACATCCTTTGTCCCCGATCACAAGGTTGTGTAGAGGACCTGAGGCAGTTTGTGGAGACAAGACAGCTGTGAGTCCAGTACAAGACAGGCACACTGTTGGCCACGAACCGTGACTGACGTTTGAGCCAGGGAGATGGGATCACTGTTGACAAAGAAGAGCTCACGTTCAGAAGAGATGTGAAGAACTTGGATGGAAACCTACTTACTGGGTAGGAAGTCGTGTCAAAGAGGGGAGTAGTTTCTAGCTTGCGGACTTGTCAGTAACCGTTAAGCTGTGTGACACAAGGTTATTGCCTGTCCAGCAGTTTCTTAGCAACAGTAGAAGTTCACTTTCTCCTTCCTGTTCTTGGCTTCTTTCTCTGGGATAAACTTCCTTTCAGCTGAGGAGATCATCTAAACCAGATCGGTGTAATAGTGGGAGCCATTCGTACCCGAGACGAAGAACCCCTCACTCTGATTTCAGGAGGCGCGTCAGTCCCAGTATGCTCTCAAAACCCATGGGACTGCTCAAGTCAACCCTGTGCGGAGCACACAGAACTTGAGATATCGGAAGTTTCGTCTGGTGTGGAAAGGTTGAAATGAAACAGGCAAAATTAGCAATAAATTAGCTGATGCAAAAATCTTTCATCTTCTTTCATTTTGACTCTGTTTTATCAGGCCTTCGCACATACCACCAAGATCAAAGGCAGGCCCTTCCTCGGGGTGGTTCAGTGGCTGCTGCGAGTAGCCCTGTGTAACAACCTACCTCTTGCCATTGCCGGTACAGTGACCCGGCAGAGAGATCGGTATTCAAAGACTGACGTTTGGGTTGCTGGGTTGTTTTCAGGAATACTGTGCCCAAAATGCATATAAGGCTGTATCTTGAGAAGACAGTTCTTACCACTGGTGTCCAGAAGGGAGGGATTTTTCTAGTCTCTAGTTCAGGTCTGATAACGGCTGTCCATTATATGGATAGAAAAGGAAAAAAGGAGCGTACCACAACTTCTCACACAGCCGAGCATTTGAAGTGATAATTATGCTGCCGGCAACAGGTTGAGCCAGATGTTCAGGACAAGCTGCTATCGGCCCGTTGGCAAAGTTACTCGTTTCATGGTATGATGGAGTGATTCTTGGCGTCTTACTGGGGAAGAGGGCATAAAATAGAGGGAGAAATTACACTGAGTAGGAAGTGCAACAACGTGCCGTGATGACAGAGGTGTACGGTCGCTAACGGAGAATAGAGGATCTTGAATATGATGGCAGCTCTGCAGAGGGTAGAGAAACACCTCCAGGGCATCATTAGTCAGTGATTTGTGCTCATCAAAAAGGGCCATTAGGAGCGGCCTCTGGATCCCTTTCACATAGTCTAGGTCTGGGCTGTGGGAATATGACCTAGAGGCTTTTCTTCCCGCACAGGTACTCACCATTCAGACACTTGGCAATTCTTCGCTAGCAGGTTTTGTGAGGAGAGGAAATACCAGGTGGCAGTGGAAGGTCACAGGTACTTCACCGCTGGCACAGCGGAGGGGAAATGCGGGGTGGTCTTGGGTCTAACAGTTCTTGAACTCTCATGTGCAACTTCTCTGACTCTGCACAAAGCGCCCAGAAGGCATCTCAGCGGCTGCGGGAGCACTGGCAATGCTGATCGCTCAGCAGCATAGTGAGGATTTCATGAGTTTCCCGGACATAAGTAGACCGTGCAGGGAAATGCTTTGAAGGCGCTTTAGTCCTCTGTTCTCTCTAATCGATTCAGAAGCGAGTTTTGAAAACTCATCTTTATGGATAGGAAATTGTGATGAGTTTTTGTTTTCTTTGCATTTTATACCATGCTTGAAAATGTCCTGAATGGAATGGTTTTGCATCTGTAAGTGTGCTCAGAAGACCATAGTGTCCTAACTGCACCTTTGCAGAGATAACGCAGTCTCCAGTCCCCAGCCCATTTGTGTTTTGCCACCCCGGAGGAGGGTAAACAATTCACTCTGTCCATGATATGCATCTTTTCTGTGGAGCCTGCAGGAAAACTGGGTGGCACAGAAAAGAAGAAAAGGTGTATTTATTTTTTTTTCCAATATAAACCTGAAAGTGGACAAGCTTTACATCCAGAGCGATGTATCTGTAACTAAATTCAGTCTGACTTGGCTTTATGCGTGTCTGAGACTTACTGAACCGAATTGCCAGCATTTATATATGCAAAACCCGAGACACCTTCGGAAGCCACGACCGTGTGTCATCGTGACCAAGACCGGTGTCTCACCATGAAGTTTTAAATCCAAGCACCCAGAACCTCTGGTTATAAGCTCTTGTTTGCACTAAGTCATGACATTTTCACTCCAAGTACCTTGGAAGAGATTCCAGGTCTCAGCCTTTGGTATTCCTGCACTTGTTTGCACATGAATGAGCTTACGCAAAGAGGCAGCTGTGTGCCTCTTGCTTCACTTTTCTTGGGCAAATGCTGGTGAGAAAACATGCTTCTGGGAAAAGCCCTGAGAAGCTTCTTATCAGGGCCAGACTGTTTCAGAGATCCTTGGGGGATGATAGAGTTCCTTTGCCCGTGTTTGCTGTCCTTCAAAGGACAAGCTGTGTAGGGGAAAAAGAAAAAAAAAAGCTCATTTTGCCTGTTGCTTCCTGGAGAAGCATCAAGCAAGTTCAGCTTTGTGACTGAGCATTGCACAGTTGTTCTAATGCAGAAACAAACGTCACGTCACGATGCTTGTGCTGCTCTAGATGTTCTTTCCTGCTTACTCATGCCAGAGACTTAGTCTGTTATGGTTTGTTCTTTTTTTTTTGTCGTAAGCATAAACATTGTCTAACCGTTGGGAAGACCTTGTCTGGGATCGTATCTGCTGCTGTTAGTGTTTGCTTTAGGAACTCATTTGGGCACTTTCAGAAAAAATGTGTTTTATATTAAGGGAAGATTGTAGGGTAAAAGATACGCAGTCATTGCTGTGTGTTTCCCTGGAATAAGTACGAAGGGTGGATGGCTGGGAACACGTAACAGAAAGCTCCAGGAAAAAATGAGACAATATTGTGAGGCTCCTTTTTCACTGCTGTTGTTAAACGATATTATTATGTTTCATAATATATGTTTCATAGTTGTGTTAAGTTCTACTCCCCCAAAACTAACTTTGGGATGTGTAAACCCTTCTTCAGGTCTGGAATCTTGCCTGAAATGTATGTGGGGGGTGAACCTGTCTTTTTTCTCTTTCCCCCAATTACACCCATTTCAGTGTATAGCCCCCTGTATTTCCTGCTGCGTAAGTAGTCTGCCTTTAAACCCATCTTTTTACAACTAAAGCAGCTGAGGGGAGAGCTGGGGCTTTGGGAGTTTCAGTGATTCTATTTCATGGTGCTTTGTAGCATCTTGACAATTTCTCTGTAGAAAATCATGACAAAGTTGTGGAATAATCTTTTAAAATTGTTCAAACAGCTATTGCTCAAAATCCTGGGGTAGTGCGGCATCTCTTCTGGCTCTCCTGAGGCTGTTAACAACTGGGCCCCTCCCAGCTGAGGACGGTTTTACGTTCCCTGACCTGTGTGTAGATCAGTGAATGAGGCTGCCACTCTTTCACGTGTTCCTGTTGAACTCGGGAAGTCTCTGTGCTGAGATCAGGCTGTGCTGGCTGAGGACATGGAGGAGCAGAGCAAACGAGAGGGCAAGGGTTGGGCATGAAAAAACCCATCACAATCATGTGACCTTTCCTGCTGGAGGGCTGCAGACTGTAACTTGTCCTGTTAGTGGTTGTGCTTGTCCAAGCACCGTATGGTTGGTAGTTTTGAAATGGAATTGAGGCACTGTTGGTTAGTTTCGTTTGATTTGCTCACTTTGTGCATCAGAAACTTCCTTTGGAATGGTAACGGTGGTTCCTCAGAGTATTTAAAAATGGCAGGAAGAGCAGCTGAGCTGGGAGGTGGTGAAGGAACATCTTCAAGACTAGAGCTCTAGGTGGAATCCAGCATTTGAACTTCTCAGGGGCAGATCCGTTAGCTTGCTGTGGGGGGGGTCTGCTAACAGCCCCGCGTCTCACGGTGTCCAGCGCCTCAGGCTGTGGTTTCTGTGGTTTACCTACGAGCTAACTGATGCTTGTGGGCTCACCGCTCCCACTGTCTATGATTAGAACTGGGGAGCTTTGCTCTCCAGGACTGCTTGGCTACGGTGACAGGTATGCTGAAGATAGAGAGTGGTGCTCCATCACATAGGGCGGGCACTACGCCCTCCAGAATGGAGGGGAGCAGGGCTGTCCTGAAGCTGTGATGCTTTGTCCCTGGGTAGGAAGTGCTCCCGTCAGCAGGCCATCAGCAGTTGATGGTTTTGTGTGAAACGCTGGTTTTGTTGGTGCAAGGCTGGGCATGAAGAGGTGACCAAAAGTTGCCTGGAGGATTTGTATGTAATACTGACGTAACGCATTGCCTAAGCCAAAACGGTGTGCACGGCAGTAGCGTGAAAGCATTACTGGTGAGTGGCGAGTGCTTAGAGCTAGAGGCTGAGTTAAATACCTCCTCTACATCATCATCCCAGTACTAAAATTCCTCTCTCTTGCTTCCTGTTATTTGTATCTCCAGAAATTTCTGTAGAGCCACAAATAGTTTCAAGGTTCCATCCTTGAAGGCACTTTGAAAACTGGCAGGGAGAGCAAATCCCTGCAGTAGACAGTTTCAAATCGAAGTGGACCTGCGAGGCACAGAAGCAAGGGGTGTTAACCCCACCCTCCTTCCACACCTTTGGTTCCTCCCTGGGTGGATCCTCCTCCTTCCCCCTGGTCAGCAGCTGGGAACGTGCTGTCCCCCATGCAGCACACCCTCTCAGTTTCAAACGTGGCCTCGAGACTAACCTTCAGGATCCTCTGAGCACCCTCAGAAGCTCTGCAGACCTCCGGTGCTAAAATGAGACAAAGCCGCCCTGGGGGGCTGGCTGGCATGGTCCCCGTTTCTCAGTCCTCCTGCTGCAACTGGTATTGCTGGCTCTTGCCCGGTGCCCTTTGGTGCACCCAGCAGGCTCTCATGGCTGTGGAGGGGGGAGGCATCCGGGGCCCTCTGTGAAGAGGTGCAGTATTGTGGGGGGGTGCTGTTGTTCACGTCTCTGCTTTCTCCGTGCTGCTTTTGGCCCCGCCGTGCCGTGCCGCTCCCTCCCCCGGTGCCAGCTCGTGCCAGTCCCCTGTGGCCGGAGGAATGCCCAGCTGGGCCACACAGCTGGCGTGGCGGGGGCAGGAGGCGAGGGCAACCCCCCGTACCAGCTGCACCCTCACACAGGAAGGTCCCCACAGGCTGTTTCCACATCTGCCGGAGAGGCAACGTGTCTGCCGAGTCACCAGCCGCGTGTGGCTTGCTGCCCTTACAGCTGGGTGAAGGCAGCGGGACTCTGCCCCGTCCTCCCACCTTGTGCCCCCCGTGGGAGGGTGAGCGTGCCCGGGGGTGCTCGTGAGGTGGGGACTGCTGAGCACAGGAGCTGTGGCACAGAGTGGCTGGGCTTTAAGGGGGGGGACGGGCCTCTGGCAGGGGGAAA
>NW_010407876.1:7760-11012 GCF_000710305.1 Buceros rhinoceros silvestris | reverse complement strand
TTTGTTTCAGTTTCCGAACGCAAACTGAGGTTTGAATTTCTTCCTTCCCCTTTCTAAAACCCTTCTGCCCCTGATAAGGCAGATGGAATCGTTACGGTAATTCGAGGGGTGGGTACCTCGGACCCTCAACCCGTAACACAAGTGTTCACATGGAGTGGATTAGTTATATCCAGTGATCTGAAGTTCACCGAATTGAACAGAAAAGCTACTGTTCATTTAATAGAGTAATTGTGGACAGGTTTTTCAGGAGTAAGGTACTCACTGTCACCACTTTTAGATTTAAAGATCATTGTCTTGCTTTGCAGAACTCGTATCTTCTGAGTTAGGTACTCAGGTTCACAGGAGACTAGTGAGTGAGGAGGCCAAAAATCTAGTCTACAGAAAAGACTGAGGAAGAGTAGACCTCTTGGAAAGCACTTTTGTATTGTTTTGGAACATGATGAAAAACTCAAGCTGAGTTCTCTGAATTCTTCCTCTCTCCTTGGTAATCACTAAAAGAGCAACATGAACTAGAGCTGAGTAGTCCCTGTACTGACTAAAGAGAAAGGAGAGCTTAACTGTATATTTTTTGTTTCAAGTATTTAATTTTGGTTGTGACTGGAACAAAGGTCTTCCTACTACTAACCACCTAAGCTGATTGGCTGAAAGAAAGACATAGACATGCATATTGGGTGAGATGTCGTTGGACTTGTATGCTGAATTATTCCTGGACATGCCATTGTCTTGGGCAGATACCATTTGGACACTACCATTTAATGCTGTCAGGTCTTGTTGATTGTGTTGTTCTTGCTTCAGAAGAAATTGGGGAGTCTTTGGTGTTAAGGGAGCCAAAAAAATATTGGTTGGAAAAGGTACAGGTGGGGATTTTGAGAATGGAGAGAGGCAAATCATCTGAAGTTGTTTGTTTGGGGGTTTTTTTGGTTGGTTTTTTTTTTTTTTGGAAGTATATGTTGTTTTCTAGGAACATACCAGCTGTAGACTGGTGTGTTTGTATATTTGATATTTGTTTTAGGCAGAGTTAGACTGCAGAACTGGAATTTGAGTCCAGTAATCTGTCCAGTATTCAACAGGTTGCCCAGATCTTCCAGGCAGCAATAAAATTTAGATCCAGAGTTGCATTTGTCTGAAAGCAAAGAACAAAGGAATTTTGACAAAAAATTCTGCCTGTACTAAATAGAAGTGTGGTCTCTGAATCCCACTGGGAATCTCAGGATTTGGTGTTCCCTTGTCTCTGTGTTGCTCTGAATAAGAATTTTCATTTGAGCTCCTCTTTGATTACTTGTTTTTATAGAAAAACAACCAAGTAAGAGCATCTGAGTAACTCATATAACTTCTGGTTTTATTTAATTTCTGCCAGGTATTTCTCCCTCCACTAGAAAACCCTAAAATAAAAAAACCCGAAAACATTCCCTGCTATATGATTAAGGTCAACCTGCCTCTTGACATTTTTCTTACAAAATCAAAACTTAAGAGTTATTTGTTCTTCAGATGGTTAAGTAACTGTTCTTGAACCTATTCCAGATCTGAAGGACTATTCTTAGGAATGTGTTCAATATTTACTTGAATAAAAATATCTTAACCTCAACTCTTTTTTAAAAATGCTTTTTCATATCCTCATTCCAAGAGAATAAGTCACTATCATAAACCACAAAAGCTTGTTATATAAACTGGCCAGGTGAGCCAAATGATCTCTTGGAGTCTGAAATATTTGTTTGATCTTTGTTTTCATATTGAAGAGGTGGGTCACAGAAAACGGAGAATGTAAAATCTGTGGTTTGGTATAAAATCTCAAACTTGCCTTTCAGCAGAAGGCAGAGCTGGAAAAAGAGCAAATTACCTCAATTCAAAGGAAAACGTGCACTTCTCAGCTGCTTCAGGTAGAGTTGTGACTTGATATCTAGCTGATGACTTGAGATCAAGAATCATTTAAAATAAAACATTTACCCTTTGGTATTAGAAATGCCTTGAATTGCTGGAAGGAACACCACTGTAAAATCTAGAGTAAATTCATAATTGTCCTTTCTTTTCAGTGTTTATCAGCTTTCTGTCTGAGTGTACTAATAGAGTAAGAAATGGGTCCTCTGTGAGGTATAAACATCATCCAAGACAATAATTTTTGCATAGATGTAGCAAGATACTGTGCCCTAAAGAGAGACAGACAAAGCAAAGTATTCCTATGTAAAGGATCATGGATTGTGAAGTAAAGAAATTCTGTCACCTCTGAAACTAACAGCTAACTAAATGTGTTCTGCTTTACTTAGTGCTGCAGTTTTTCAACGGTAAGAAGGACCATAACAGCAGTGGACTTGTAATCCACTTGAATCCCAGTCCAGTAAAAGGATATTTGAATAAAAGCTCCTACGTTATATAAAATCTCACAAGGTACCAGTTCTTTTAGTGCCTAGATACCCTTTTGTGAGATATGACAGTACATAATATATAGTCTCCATTATCTGTGAGCTGCCTAAATGAGGTATAGATTATTTATAAGTGCAGAAAAGCCCAAGCTGGCTACAGGCAGAGATTGGTTAAGTTTAAATAGGCTTATTAATTTAGGCATAGTCTTTTATAGAAGTGGCTATATTTCTTCCAGGACCAGCAAATCCAAAAGCAGCTTATGTGCTTTGCAGAGCATAAAGTGGAAGCTGGGTAAGTCCTATTAGGTCTAAGTTAGCAACTCGAGCATTTCTGAACTGTGCTAGTAGGGTTAGAAATGCTGTGGAGGATGTGGGGACACCCCTGTGTCAATCCATGTGAAAACTGTTTGAATTTAGCATGGACTTAGTAGTATGCTGCTACATTGCCTTTTAATATGCCAGCTGTCGGGAGAATATATTCGCTTGGGTATGGAAAACTGGGCCCAGAAGTTTGGAGCTGCACCGGAGCTGAGAAGCCCACCTCATACCAAGAAGACAAAAACAGGAGACATAGACATTCAACATATCTCAGTTAGATTATAATTCCAAACTAGGAAAAAACAGTGAATGACCGCTCAGCTGAATGACCAGCTCTGTAACATGCTTTCCCATTATTTCTGTAGTACTTCTATTACTAGGGTTATTCCACTTTCAGCATAACCCAACCAACCATTCCTCCATATTTAGGAGAGCTGATAGTATTTTACAACCTTGGCACCTTGCTATTTGAGAATAACTGCACTGATGTCAGTGGAATTATACAAGTATGAACTAATACATTTAAGTTTGTTAAATAAAAAGAAATAAATTGGCAAGCCTGATCTGAATATCCCCC
>NW_010407876.1:0-7649 GCF_000710305.1 Buceros rhinoceros silvestris | reverse complement strand
CCTCCCTGACCCCCTGCCCATCACCACCCCCCACCGCCCCTAGCTAAAACAAGCCATCCGGAGCTTACATGAATGAAGTTTTTTGTCATCTTAGAAAACTGCCCTTTTTGCAGTTGAAAAACAACCAAACAAAAACCACCCCCCACACCACTTCGAATAAGATGTCTTCTCAAACATCATCTCTGTAATGTATCTGTGAAGACCTGTCTTCTGTGGAGTTTATCAAACATGTCGTCACAGTTGGATGGATGTGCTGATGTTTTCTTTATAATGATTTTCTAAAGTGTAGACATGGGACTGACTGAACAAGTAAAATCTGGATTTTTTTTTCTCTTGCTGGTGATCAGTATAGACTAAGACAAACTATAGGGCACAAATATATACTACAACCTTTAGATACAATAGGTATTTACTGATGTTGGCTTTAATGGTTTACATGATTCAGCAATATATGTGGCTTTTTGGGTCCTGATGTGTGGAAGTATAATCCTGATCCTAAACGTGTGTTAATAGAAATTGATAAGAAAATTTGGAAGAAGCTCTTTGATAGCATCTCTCATCATAACCTTGTGAAGGATTCAGCAATAAACAATGCTCATCGGCCCTTATGTTGTGAAACCTAACCCCCACTATAGCCTAATGATATCTGCCTGAATGCAGAACCGCCTACTTATGCTTCCTACCAGTAACTCACTCTGTTTGCCCTTAAGATCCTGCTAGTCATAGCTAAGTGAGGGTCTAAAGCGTAGTAGGGGAGGATTTTCTACAAGTTCTAACAGCTAAATGTCACATGAATAAAATGCAAATCAAAACAACCTTCCTTTCTGCTTATTCACTTCAGTGTAATGGGTTGGTTTGTAATATATCTATCGCTGGCCTTAGCCAAGAACTAAGATCACCTAGTGTTAAGAACTGGTTAGGATTGTATTTTCTAGATTATTTTGTGAAAAAATCTGCTTAATGACATTTTAAAAAATGAGAAATCAAGTATATCTACTAATTTACTGTCAGAAGTCTTGAAATCACATCAGAGTGAAAATGCTTTAACTAAGATGGGAAAAGAAAGCAAGACTTTGAATAATTGCATAATATTGATTGCAAGTGTATGCACATTAACACTGAGTAATGACTGTTATATCCTGGGGTTGTTGTGGAATTCTTTTCTGGTTGTTTATGTCAGGTCTGCTTAGTTTGCCAAAGGGTAGTTAAACAGTCGAGCATAATTAGAGCTTCCACAAATAAAGTCTTGTTAATAATCAGTGCCAGGATGGGTATATAGAGAAGTAAAGAATAATTGTGTTGATGCTTAACTTTTCTCTGGACTCTTTCCAGTCAATTTCTAACCAAACCCATAGGTGGCTCAGTAGCTATTCATGGCGTGGCTTTGTGAACGAAGATCTGGGAAGGGCTTTTCCCACGCTCCCTGCAAGCGATGAGTGCACCCTTCGAGCCTGCGCGGTGGATTTTTTAGGTGAGGCGCAGCGTGTGCGGAACTGGCTCCACCCTTTACACCTGAGGTTCATCTGCCAGGGCCTAGCGAGCTTGGACGGTGACAGCGAAGTCCTCGGGTCATAGGTTTGTTTAGAGTGTCCTTCTCTTAGATGATGGATGCCTTACAGGGCTAACCGAGCTCCATCTGCCCGGGTTTGGAGTCAGAGTTGTCCTTCTCCTAGGATGGCTGCCCGAAGGCTAGTGAGCCCATCCTGCCCATGGACACACTTTGTCTGACCCTTCAGTTGAGACCTGTCTGACTTGGGAGACCCCACCGGAGGCACGTGCCACCACCAGCACAGCTCTCAACCTCACGTGGGCACGCAAGCTCCTTCCCCATGACAAGGGGGTGCCCGTGAAAGAGTCACTGCTCTGCCTCTGGACATCACAGACCCGGGCACAGGCTGGCCGGGGCCTGCCAAGAACAGGAGTCCTGGAGGAGTCAGTAGCTATATAGCTCAATAATAATACAGGAATATGGTAATGAACATCCTGGGATCACACTGTTGGCAGCTTCATACTTGCAAAGATCAATATAACTGTTGTTATGTAGGCTTCGAAAATGTGTGCATAAGGACTCAGAAAAGTCAACCTCCATCTGCCTAACGCAAAGGCAGAGCAGTCCTCATCTTCAGAAGTTAGGTGTCCCTCCACCTTCTGTAGTGCATAGTGAGACCCTCAGAATGAAAATCATAGAGACCTTTAGACTGAGCAGAAAAATAGTAAGTATTAGTAGTTCAAGAGAAGGTTAATAACATAGTTATTCAACTACCAACAACTTACCAGTAAAATCAATAAAAACAATTGTCTGTGTTACCTATAGGCTGGATAAAAGCTGAACAACCAACAAGCTGATAGAGTTAAGGTACTGCAGAAACTAACTGTACATTTGCTTTGTGGTAACTTTCTGATTCAAGACTAGTGAATTGGTTTTGCCCAGCAGTAAATTGCCTTGAATTACCTTGCAGGGAGGAATAGGTCAGTTTAAAAATTACTTAAAAATGAGTGTTTCTGTCTGGACATAAATTCCTGTTTTACTCAAGCCCCTGTTCAGTATCCTTAGAGGGTAAGAGCATCTCTCTTGTAAATATCTGTTGAGACATTTTGGGTTCTTTTAGCACCAGTCCATAAAAATATCCTCACATTCCATCTGGAAAATAATCACACTGCTTTTTCTATTTCAAACTGAATCAGAAGTCCGTTGCAGGGAGAGAATTTGGGCTGCTGGAACAAAAAAAAATAAAAACCAAAATCAAACCCCCCAAACCCAGAAAGAAATCAACAACGAGGTAATAATTCACAAGTATAGTTTAATATTCATCCAGCTGCATACACAGGACATCACTGCCATTAAAAGTTGTGAAAAAATACTTTTTTTCTCAACACTTGTGACTCAAACTGTTTTTGAAAAATCATAATGAAATTTGCATCTGTCATGTCTTACATTTGTGATCTTAAAAGGAAACCACAAGTTTATTGTCACTGTAAAGTAATATCTATGCACTGCCTTAAAAATCAGTCTGTTCACTTTCTTTGGCTTTCTGATAGACAAACGTTTTACTGACTATGAGGAAAAGTACTGTTTATTTATAATTGCACCTGTTCTTGCAAAATAGGAAGTACAGTTTGAACCCTGCTTTCCTGGAATTGTTGTCTGACTGGTACAGTTGTTCACTAAATCCAATACCTTTGTCTTTCAAGGGATGTTTTATTTCTTCTCCTTTATTTATTTTTTAAATGCCTGACATGTTCCTCTTTACATTAGCATCCAAGCTATGTTTCCCGAGCTGCCTCTGTGGATGTCTTTCAAGCCTGGACAGTAGCATCCAGTGTCTTCAAATTAGCATTCCTTGATGAAGTCACCTCGAGTCAAATGCACATGATTGTGAGCCAAGTAAAGAAAACGGTGTTCTACAAATTGTAGGAGCTGCTTGGGAAGCTTTTTGATTCTTTGTCCTCCTCAGAGTATTTTGTTTACTGTCAATCTTAAGGTTTGCAAACTCGCCTTATCACTTCTACCACTTGCAAGAACTGTACCCCTACCCAGTGGCACTTCCTTCCCTCACCCAGAGGGTTTCAGATTTAAAAGTTTTCAGGAAATATTAAAAGGACGTTATGGTGTATGTTTCACCAATCAAATAAAAGGAATCGAAGTTCACATTTAGCTTCTTTCTAAGCCCGTTCACCTCTGAATGGGTCGTTTACTCATATCTAGGCAGACCCTTACTAAATCCCATTAGTAGTTAGAGTTTTAAATAAGCAAAGTGATTTCTCCAGCCTAAGTCTTAGGGAGGCAGACATTGTAATGTTTTGTAACAAATAAGTAAATGCTAATGGCTTTAAAAGGTAGCTTAAATGTATCCATAGTGAAAAGCGGCTGGAAAATTAAATTTTTGACCTATGGAAAACTCTTAACATTTGGACTTTTTTTTTTTTACTCCAAATGCAAACAACAGTTGTAAATAATAAATAACAATAGTTGTAAATTTTGTTGTAATTTAGTTGTAAAATTTTTTGTTGAAAAAATAATTTAGCTGAAAAATTGAGTATTTTTAGCTGTCATTAAAAAAGATTTTTTTTTTAAATGGATTTTTCCTTTTCCTTCTTAGATTTTGTAGAAGGCTGTAAGTTCATGTTGGTAAGCAAGAAATGAACAAACATAACACAACCAAACAAATAAATGTGAAAGCTAAACAGTTAATACAATTAGTCTTAAAAATGGGAAATATTTTTCCAACTTATTTTTTCCTTAAAAGTTAATGCTTGAAAGGACAAAGGCTGAAATTTAGTAATCAGATGAAGTAACATTGTAGAGGCCTGAGACTCAGACCTTACTAGCCTAATTACCGACTGCTGCTGAACGCAACATTTTTGTCATATCTGTCAATGTTAGGTAGGGGAATGTTGCAGGGACCCTTCTGCGAACCGGAGCCCGAAGTCACAGATCATACACCAATATGGTTAGGAATCGTGCTCCGTTTATTGTAAACAATGTGCAAATATATATAGACACTGCAAACGTACACGCGGCTACTCAAACACGCTAATTGGTTAGGAGCTACTGTCCACGCGCTATCACTCAAAAGTTAATTGGCAATCCCATGCACTGCACGCGAAGGTTCAGCTCCCCCTACACTTTTTCTCATACTTTTAGCATCTTGATATCTCTTGGTAAGGAATTTTGTTTTTCTCTCCAGGCAGGCCTTCAAGGACGGTTCCCAGGGTAGCTTACGCTGGGTTAGTCTCATAATCAGCACACCTATCATAGCCTGGATTGTTCACGGCCATGAGAAAAACATCATGTCCGTTTTCCCTCAGAAATTCTTCCAGAGGGGAAGGATGAGGAGATGGCTTTGGTTCATGTTCCAAAGGGAACCTCTTTCAAGCACAAGGTCTAAGAATTTTTAAGAACACCTGGGAAACTGAGGAGAGGGAAGATCAGGAGGAATAAAAAGAGTGGATGTTCAAGTTAGCTGTGCTGCAGATGTTACCAAATAGTCTACAAGGGACCTGTTAGCATGGCTCTTCAAAGAAGAGATGTTGATCAGATAAGACTTGGGCAGATGGTTTTGAAAGCTCTGAACAGAAGCAGACTGGATAGTGTCATAGGTGTGACCTTTAATATTACAAGGCCTGTGATTAATAGAGTAAGTTCTAGCTCAAATCTTCTTCATTGTGATGCTCTGAGAAGCTATAGTGTCTGGGGAGGCCACAGGAAGGTTATGGTTTTGTTCCTAAATTGAGTTTCACTCTGTGGTCATCCATGGAAGGATTGTGATGTCCTTCATTTGCATGACTAGCATCATACCTACCATTCCTTTAAAATATACATAAATTCAAATTTTAATAAAGACAAAATAGAAGAATTGGTGAACAGATAGATCCATGCCCTGCTTTAGGTGATTTTGCTAAGGTTGTGTAAATGTGCCTGGCATATTAACTTTGATGTTTTGAGCAAATTTTTCACTTGGCACAAACGATCTCTCTGTCACATGGAACTCTCTTATGTCCACTTCTAAATGGCTTTCACATGCTTTGGAAGGAACAGATTGCTTTTCCATAACTGCAATATATTCTAGATGTTATGACTTGTCATTGTATAGCTGAAGAGATCAGAACCCTGTCAACTCACTATGTGGAATGTTGTTAGCGCAGTATGACCTCAGCTGGAGAAGACTTGAATTATTTTCATGAGAAAGTTCTAATTTTTTAAAAGTCAGATACGATTAAGCCATTTTTGGTATCTCAACATAAATCAGTGCATTTATGTACATTGCTGTCCTGTTTTGAGCTAAAACTTCCTTGTTTTGTGAAATGGACAAATAGAATTATTCCATGCAGTACAATAATTACACATTTAATTGGTTAAGAGAGTCGGGTGAATGTAATGTTACGTCGGGAGCCTTTAAAAGCAGCAGCTCGGGGGTTGATCGGTCTCTCGGACTTCTGGACTTCACGAAGAGAGGACTCCCACGAATCTGCTCTGCCGGCGACTAGGGCAACTAGGCCTGACCTGCCGACCGGCTAGACCTGAAACCTGAAGGCTACAGACTCTGAACTGCTATTGCCATGAGTTCCCGTCCCGTCTGAAATCGGGTGAGAATCTTTGAATTCCCTGTCGTTTCGTGCCAAGAGCTTTTCTGCTATTAAATCAGCTGCGCGTGGGGGTTTCTCTCCCCCGCTTCTCCGTCTCGCTGTGAGAAGAATTCTGCTCCCTGCCCGGAAGCAGCTGCAGAGTCTTCACTCCCACCTCGCTGTTGGATGCCTGCCAAGAGCACTGAACTTGAACAGAACTGTACAGAACTCTGGTTATCTAAGTCCTCTCTTCTTCATTTTTTTTCCTTTTTCTCGGTTTGTGCCTATATATATATTAGTGTATAGTTGTGTGGTTTTATTGTTTATTAAAAGTTTGTTTCAGGTTTCCGAACGCAGACCGAGGTGTGAATTTTCTTTCTTTTCCCCCTTAAACCCCTTCTGTCTCTAGCAAGACAAAGGGGATCGTTAAGGAATTTGAGGAGTTGTTACCTCAGTCCCTCGACCCTTAACATGTCTTTCCCAGATCCTCGATGAAAGCAAGTTGAGTTTGGGAATTTAAATTGTTACCTTCTTTTCACAGCTTTCATTTTATTTAAGCACATTCTAACATCTGGCAGCTTTAAGGCAGAAAAATATGTTTAAGTTGACATTTCCTATCGTTAATATCGACAGACAGGCAAATCCACAGCAGACTGGAAAGTGGTTTATGGAAGAAAATTACTTCATCTAACATAGCCTGTCTTCTTGATAACCTGGGTTGATTACAAGGTTTTTCATTAAATGGATTAAAAAATTAAATTATTCTAAAAGCTTTAGGATTAAAAATTATAAATAACAACTACTTTCTAAATAGCTTACCCAGAAAATTTTAAAACTCTTAGATTTTTTTTTAAATATATTTTTTGAAATTATATTCAGATTAGGTTGAAGCTAGACTTGCATATATACCTACTTTAAGTCCTGCAGAAAATGAAGCTAAAATTATAGCATTCTGGGGCAAAATTTGTTGTGATCGGAGCTGAAGGATCTTATGATTTGCTAACACAGAATCAAGGCAGCATTTGCTAATACTCAGATCATTGGTTTGCATCTCAGGAGAGCTGAACTCTACTCTTGGCTTGCACACTGGCCTACTGAGTGAGATGAGGCAAGCTGCTTGACCACTCAATATGGCAGTTAGTGGTTTTGAAAGACAATTTGAGTTCTGGTGAAAAAGCTTATTGTTACTTATTCTCATTTAATGCTATATTAATGTTAATCAAGACAGGTATTTTCTTCCAATTGAAAGCTATTTGCTTTAACGAGTTTCAGTTGTATTATTCTTGATGAACATTTCCGAAAATCTGTTCCTCTCATTGTAAAATAGCCTAATATTTATGGGTTTGCACATTTACAGGTTTAAGAAGAAACAGTAGATATTAAATAATTGGTTTGATCTCCAGTAACTGTTTATGAAAGTGCATGAACTAGGTAATTAATGTTAAACATTGCAGCTCCTAATTTAGCATTTAAAGACTGCATCTGCTTGCTTAATGGACTTAATGGACTTGCGCGCTGTATCACTATGATCCTATGGTTCAATTATGTCACGGGTTTGGCTGAGGTTAGCCAAGGTCCAGGTG
>NW_010407875.1:398-22982 GCF_000710305.1 Buceros rhinoceros silvestris | reverse complement strand
CTCTCCCTCCCCCCTCTCCCTCCCCCCTCCGCCCCGCAATTATTGGTCTATTCTTTCCCAGAATGGGTCTGCAGGAATTCAGGTGTTTTCCCTTTGCGACCATTCCACGGTGTAGAAACTTGCAGAGTACCAGAAAGTGGACTGATTGTGTAAGTGGACCTGGGAACTGATTTCTAACCTCTTTGACAATGCAAGTATTTGTTCCACTCTGTAGTGAAATTGTCTTTTCCTTTGGTCTGTCATTGTGGCTTTTGACATAGATAATCTTAGTTTAGAATCATGGTCAGAAAAGCAGACCCTGTGTTACCCACTGGCATTTTTTACATTGCCCTGTCATTTGCAGTTCAAGTCTATGTACCTGTTTTTGATAAAACAATGCACGTTTTATGCTCAGAAAGTAACTATTCCTTGGAGCTCATAACCAGGTAGTGACATCTCCATTTTCATCCCTTCTAGGTATAAATATTTTGGTCAGAATTTGTACATGTAGATTGCAGATGCTCCCTTTATGTCTCCAAAGATCAGCATGTCAGAACTGGCCTTGGCAACTTCACAATGCAAAATCGAAATTCCCCCTTTGAAACTACAGAGGAAAAGCTCTGATAGCACAGACATATATAGTTTATCTTACTTGAAAAACACCTTTGTTCTCGCTTTATCATTAGATACATGATCAATTCTAACAGGGGTAGGCAGCTCAGTAAGCACTTTTGTCATGAAATGGTGGCACGGGTTGCCCAGAGAGGTTGTAGAGTTGCTATCCATGCAGATTTTCCAATCCTGTCTGGATATGGTCTTGGGCAACCTGCTGTAGGTGACTCTACTTAAGCAAGGGGGTTGGACCAAATTATCTCGACAGGTCCCTTCCACCCTCGACCATTCTGTGATTCTTTGAAAATTTCCTTGCAACAGGAGAACTGCAGTTCCTATATTGGATTGTATCTATACTGTCAATAATCCTGTCTTGAATGATCTGAACTTTTTTTTTTTTACTATATATGTCAACCCTAAGGCATTTAATTGCAGCATAATATTCTGCTATTGATTTTCATTTAACATTCCTGTTGATTCCAAGGGGAATGATGGTAGAATATAACTCTAGAGAGATCAATCAGTATCATGCTCAAGTCTCCTAACACCTAATTTCCTACATGACTGAAGCTCAGCATTTGTAAAATTTACTGCCTGGTGATATTTTTAAAGGGCCATTTTGATTTTATAAACCATCCCTCAGCAATCAGGGACTGCTTTGAAATGAATTGCATTGTGCAATTGGGAACTCCTGTTGTATGTGTAGTGAAATATGAACAGTGTTTAGCATCTGGATACAATAAATCAGTCAAAAATTATAACTGAAAAAACAAGGCATCTATTAAAATTTATTCCTCTTGCATGGGGAAAAGTCAGCACTTTTACCTAGAAATGTCTTTTAATCTTTTTGATAGAGCTGGTTCACTGCTGTGTTGGTTCATATCTGAAATCCAACAGCGATAACTATGGTATAACTATAGTATAGTAATTCTGTAGTTAGTTTTTTTCCCATTGTATAAAATATTTATAGGAAGTAACCACCAGGTAGAAACATCTGGTGAAAGAACAAAGTGTAGAAAGATGTTAGTAGATGTATAAAAATAATCCCAGGTGGTCCATAGGGGTAGGATGAAGAAATCATCAGTAAACCACACTGCTCACAAAAGGGGGGGACTCTCCCTTCCCACTGCCCCCCATCAGCATCACCTCACCACCATCATGCTCCTCCCAGTGAAGATCTGGCACACTGAGATCTCATTGTAGTGTTCCTATAGGCTGAAGTGACTGATCCTATCATCCAAAGGGGCAGTGAAAGGCTGACCGTAACACCAGAGAAATGGATGGATAGTAGAAAGCTATCTGTATATCAGTATTGATATAACTGTATATCAGTTTTAACTCAGTAAAATTGGAGTGATAAATGTTAGTATCACATTTTAACTGGACGGGTAATTCTTTGATTGGACTGTTAAGGCATTAATTAAACTAATGTGAAGTGTAGCTTTGCATTTCAGTAGTAGTTCTCCTTTTGCCTGCAAGATGAGTATAGCGTGAGTCAGTAGTAGGCACACACACGCACTCTGCTCCTTCCCCATCCATTTCCACAATGGTGTAGATATGTTCACCTCCTGTGTTTTGGGGCAGAGTCAGGAGCGTTGATATGTCCATGAGATACATGGCATAGAATTGATTGGACTGGAATAATTCGTACCATATTTTTCCATCCTGTTTTTTTTCCTAGGGTGAACTGTATATGAACAAAATCTTCTGAGACAAAAGATTCTGATTATGACTATGTATCTGCTATCTCCAAGGTCTCAAGAGGAAACATTTGGCTCTTTTGTGATTATAGTGTTTTTCTCTGGTAATTTCTGTAACATGCTAGCTGGCCTCCCACATCAGCTCCTGAATGGCAACTGACAGCATTTTTTTCTTCATGAAAAGAAATTTTTAATGGACTGTACCATAAATAGCTGGAACTTGCTGACTTACGTGAAAATACAGGATATGAGTCATTATCAACACTAGGAGACCTTAGATTCTCTGGAGCTTTATGTATCTTTTGAGGCCGTATCAAGGACTGCATTTAATCTGAGCAGCATGTGTTCATTCCAGACAGCTACAGGAGACAACTTGGCTCCCACTGACTAGTTTCATAGTACCTGTTCTCTAGTAAAACCTACTCCACTCCTGAAAGAAACTTCCGGTTTGTTTTGCAGTCATTCTGTTTCTGGTACCTTAAAGTAAAAGGAAGCCAGACTTCAGTTCTTTCAGGAGATTCTGATGTCCACTGCTCTGCCAGAGGGATCATTTTCATGATGAAAGTAATGTCTTTCAATAAATCTTTAATGATCTTAACTAGGCTAAGGTTGTTAGCAGTCAAACAGAAATCAATTGTTATTATGACAGTTTCTGTAAATCTCTAATTACTTCTAACATTTTAAAACATACAGTTCAAAAGCAGTGTTTTCTGTTTCTCCTCGTATTCCATTCCCAAAAGTTACATAGGGATTCCGAAATTCTTGAATACAGTTTTGAATTGCTCTACAGTTCTGTCTACCACAGATAAAGAACCAAAGCACACACATTATAATTTATTTTAATGTAGGTCTCAACAGAAGAGTACAAAAGCAATACCATCCAGATCTTTTGACCTCCAGGACTGTGCTTTAATCATGCACAAATTGCTTGTTAGGACTCGATGGTGGCAGCGTGATTCTCAAATAAGAAAACCCGCTGCCTTGTAGCCAATACCGGTTTTCTACATATGTTCCAAAAGAAGATGATAAAAATGGTATGAAGATAAGAAAAAGATAAAAAAGAAGATAAAAATGGGAAGCAGTTTGGATTTGTCAGAATATATGCAAAAAAAAAAAAATACCGGTTTTCTACATATGTTCCAAAAGAAGATGATAAAAATGGTATGAAGATAAGAAAAAGATAAAAAAGAAGATAAAAATGGGAAGCAGTTTGGATTTGTCAGAATATATGCAGTACTACTAAGGATCAGCAAAAACTCTAACCTAAATTTTCCGTAGGTACTGTGAAAACATCTTCCGTAGCTGAACTTCTTAAAATGCTAATGTTTACTCAGATCATGATACTTTTATTAGGAAGTGCGTAAAGTATTCCTGCAAATAGCTTGTGAACTTTATGGTACACTAGGTTATACTGGAACATGTATTAAGCTCATTTCTCTGGCTGTGCAAATAATAATGTGGAGATTTTGATTGTGGAATTATGAAAATCTGTATCATACTTACATTAGGGTACCTGTACCATGACTGGAAGGATTAGAGTGACCATAGTGAGCTGAGGTTTAAATTCTGGTCTACAGTGGCACCTAGCAGACCCTGGTTTCCAAATTCTTTTCTTTCCCACAGAAGCTACATTTTCAGCTCCCAGTGCAAGTATATACCAAGTGAAAATTGTTCTGCTAAAGCTGTGGAATAATGCATTGCTGGGGAGGTTGCTGCACTCAGATGGAAATCTGGAATGTTTGGACCATAAGACTAAAGACAAAAAACTTACAGCTGTGTCTGGGCTGCTTATGATACTAGAACGTAAATAAGTAGGACAGGGCTAACCTCAAACTGTTAGATGTCAGGCCAGAAAAAGGATGGGCAGCTATATGCTTTGTATTTTTAGATGTCAGCTTGAACCTGATTTATAGTAGCTTTCTAGTCTCAGAGCAAATTGCTTAGGGCTTCAAGGACTGGATTAGATGTTACAGACTTTCCAGTATATACGCAGGCAGCTCAGAGAGGCTTTCAGTATGGAAATTGGGAGACCAAATTAAGGGATTGTTGTAAATCCGTGCTCTGAAGTTAGTCTTTCTGCTATCTGAGATTTCTGATGCTAAAAGACTAAGTGCACAATCCTGAAATTTAGTAAGTGCCACTGAAGATGCGTGTCTGTTGCCTTCTTTTCTGCCTTGATTTTTCCACTTTTACAGTAACAGTTACGACATGCAAGGTTACAGCTTTCTGACATTACTTACCAGACTTTAATGAGCAGTTTTGCTTTGGTAAAATACTTATGAATATTTAATGGATAAGAAATTACCTGCAACAGAGCAGACACGCAAAATCTTTTTAATCATCTCCTGAATTTTTAGTGACTGCCTGTTACAGCTGTGTAAAAGTTAAGACATGAGCCTGGTTTGGATAAGTTAACACAGTTAATACCTGTGCTTGTGCAGTAGCTGAACAAAGATGGGAGTCATACTCTAAACACCTTCCCTTTGATAAGGAGACTAGCCAGAAGGAGAAGTGTGTATAGCTTCTGCATCCATCACTCTGTATGTTCCCATTTTGTGACAGGCAGTGAAGCTGACTCATAGTTTAAGCAGTAGTGGCTCATGATGTTCACCAAGCGGCAGTCCCGAATTTCATATATGATTTACTCCCATCTGGTAAGTGGATGAGTCACTTATGACTCAATTTTCTGCACTCATCTGAAGAATAATTCCTAATGAGTCAGATAGAATGTTTTCAGGGGCTCCTGCTGTTGGAGAGTACTTCACCTCTGCTGCTCTCATCTTCTCATCTCTCTCATACTGTGGGCTGAGGTCTAAGTTCCAGAGCAGAATCCTTTTACAAGAAAGTCAGGATTGGTGAAATTGCTGCTTTAGTGAGCCACTTCTGATGATTTTTAGGCTTGTCTATATGACTGTCACTTAGTGCGATTGTAGTGAATTAGTGTATGTAAAGTCCGGGAACTGCACCTTCTGGAAGTGCTGGTGGTGCACATAATGCTTCTGCACGATACGCTGATACAGGGACAGGCCCTGCTCTTTCTTTTGGCCATTGGTGGCCGTGTCCACCAATGCCCACGCAGATGAATATGCTCACGCCTATCTAACCCAGTGCCTCAGCAGCATGGGTACAGACTTGCCTTCAGCTGGAGGACATTCAGTGGGGACAATCAGGATCACAATTATTCCTTCTGTTGTGCACAATGAATAGAGAGAGCTGGCCTGGACTTTTGTGCTAGATCTGTCTTAATTCTAGGCAGATCTTTGTATGTTGGCTTTGTGTTTAGAGTGCAAGTTCAATATAACTCCTCGTCGTGGATGACCATGCTCTAACCAAAGAGACAGTGGGAAAGAGCAGGTGTCAGGTTGCTGGCAGGCTCCTGACAGTCACTGGAAAGCTGTTGATCAGCGATAGACCTCTGGAAAATGGTTAGGATTGCCACATTTGTAATGGTAAAAATTGGGCAAACCAATCTGCTAGTATGCATCAATGGTCTGCGTTTGTGCAGAGAGCTTCAATAATCTAAAAGTTGCTTAGTAAAGTCTTTGGGTGATAAAGAGGAGGTAAAAGCATATGTATATATGTGCTTTCTTAACATACTACAGCTAAAAATGTGTGTAAATGTATACTTCCCATAGGGAAAAATGCAGATAGCGCATCCAGCAAACAGCAGCTCAATGTCTCTTACTCTTTTCCCAACTTCATGGCCAGTCCTGCAGATCTTACACTTACGTAAATGAGACCCTGTTCCATGCTTTACTGCTGTGTGACGGTTCACTGGAAAAAGAAGTTTGAGAAACACTGATTGAAAGAAATTTCAAGTTTCTTTCATACTTGCATCTTAAAGCTTTTTTATTTCCAAATCTTTCCTTTAATAATGAAAGTTTGTGCACTTAAAACTGAACCTTTGGCCTTTATCTCATTCTACTTATCTTTCCATTTAATTAGAACTAAATAGCTGTGTCTTGTCAGCTCATTCTTTTGCCCCTAAAGCAATTTCTTAGATTATGTCCTCACTAATTACTAAAATCACATCTAAATAGCATCCAGTTCCTGATGGCTCTGTCATTGTTTAAGGATTCACCACCAGAAATAGCATTTGCTTCAGTCTGTATCTGAAATTAAATTCCTTGTAATAATGTGATTTTCTGCTTGACTTTATTCTCTGTTAGCAGATATTTTCTAATTGGAGATTAAAGATAATGTGGATATTGCCCCCGAACTTAAATGAATACTTTGCTTCAATTTTTAGTAAGGTTGATAATATAGAATGGAGAGGCAAAAAAAGAGTGGTTAACAGAAATAACTGCATGAAAATGAAGATTCCTACATCTGGAAGAAAACCAAAAACATTTTAATATGATCATCTGAAAGGGATCAAATTACTTCCTCTCCAGACATCTGATAGCCATAGAATGTAAATGTTTTTTTATTAATTTAGTTGACACCAGAAGACTGGAGAATGATGTTTAAAATAGCTGAATGTGAAGAAAGGGAGTGAAACAGAAACTGCAGACTGTTAGAATCATAATAATAAAAAAAATCCTCTTAAACACTTTTTTGAAGGACAGAATAATTAAACAATTGTACTTGGGGACAAACAATTATGGAATAGAGAGACAAAAATGGCCACGGCAAAAAAAAAACCAGGCAGGGTGGAGTAAGATTACTAGGTAATACTCCCAAACATCACCCTTGTCTTGAACTTTGGTCTTACTAATGGCTATAGCACAAATAGTAGGAATGTGCTGATTTCAGTTTATTCATGCCACGAAATCGAGGGACAAATAAGTGAGGGTGATGGTAAACATATTGCATAAAAGCAATTCCATGACTTTGTGAAACAACATAATAGCAATAAGAAATCTAATAATGGAAAAAGTAAGCTTATGCTTCTATGGATTAATATGCGTATTGCAAACTGGAGGCCCATCAGCTGGAACTGATGAAGAAGATAAAGACTGTTAGTTGATTATGAGGCACAAGAAGTCGTGTACCCTTGAATAAAGCAAACATGTTCCTAGAAGCATATTGGCTGAGGTCATTCTAGAATAGATGGGTACCCAAAGATGGGTTCAGTGCTGTTGAACAAGGGGCTTGTTAATCTTTATATGCTTCAGCACACTGAAGCCTTGCTTGTCTGAGCAAACAAAAGTATGCAAACTGTAACTTTTCAATTCTGCATGGTAAAGAATGTATATGAATTACATGCTTTCATGGCTGCCACTCAGTAACATTAGTGACTGAAGGTTTTTGCATCTCTGGAGATAATGCTACTCATTGCAGCTTTTATAGCTTGAAGAACAAACTGTTCTCTAAAATGTAGTTTTCCAGCTAAGTAATTTGATTTATCTGCCACTAAACAGAACTACTAATGATATTGGGAAGGGACCCAAGAATATCCTTATTGGTGTCTAGCATTTTGTAGATGCCTTTGGAAAATCTGGTATGCAGAACTGACCAAGAATAGCTATCTTCTCTTATGAAGTGATCTGCAAATAGAAACAACTGAGAAAAAGTTCTCTGAACTATGTCATTGCTGTTTTACTTAAACTGGAAGAAAAGGTAGGAGAAAGCAGTTAATTTAATCACACACATTGCATATTATTCTTTATTTTTCACTTGTATTTTCGATCACAAGCTGCCAAGTAAAAATACACACGTAAGATAAGTATTTGGAGAGTGTCCAGCAACAGGCTATGCCAATGGATCCTCCTGGATTCTTTCTGAACTCTAAACAAAATGTAATACATGTTTAGTCTCAATGTTGGTTTAGTTTGAAAAGATTTATTACATGAATTTCTTCCATTTGTTTTGCTGGAAGAAATGATGCAATAAATAAATGGGGCCAAAACTCTCATAATTTTTGCATTTCAGCAGGTTGATAACCAAATTACTTCATTGTCAGTGAAACATGCATAGATTTATGTCCCTCACATCATAACTAGTATCATAATGAAATAAGAACTAAAAAATAGTTACTGAAATATTAATATCCTGGGAGCCTTTGCAGCTTGACAGTCCCGCTTGCATTAAAACCCATCCTCTCCTGTCACAGGTTTATTAGCTATTTTAAAATTCTTATACTGACCCTCAGCTTCTCTGGTACATTAAGAAACTTCCCACATGATTCCTTATGGTTTGCTGAAGCCTGACTATCAAGTTAATTGGTATTTGTACTCTGGATCACTTTCTAGCTCCAAAGAATTTTCAGAGGCTTTTGTAAAAGCTATTTTTCTGCTTGCAGGGAAAGGTAGCTGAAGTTCTTCTCCTTCCATACCTCCCCAAGTTTGTAAGTCCATGTTTTTGCTGAACCCAGCTGGGATTCTGGGAAAGAAGTAATTAAATTGTCATTACTAACATATCAGTATTTACTACCAAGGAGGAGTGGAGCAATGGATCTGCAAATGTTAGCAGATAGTTCTCCAACAGACAGTGGATGTGAAATGAAGAGGTGAGTTGGGGCTGACCTAGAGTTCAATGAATGCTATCCAAGATCTCTAACCTGAAATAATTTCTACTTTAGATAACATTTATTTTTTGATTCCAATGAAACCTGGAGGTTTATCAGGCCCAATTCTAGTGGTAGACAGCTCTTACAGTTTAGGCAGGTACATCTGAGCTTTGCATGAATGTTCTGAGTGAAGCCACACAAGTTACCATAAGTAATGTTGCAAGAGTAATATGAGTAACAGCATTGGAGAGCTGCAGTCATCAAGGTGTTGAGTGCAGAAAGCTTCTGATGTGCGAGGCTTACAACAGTTTTAAGAATTATCTCCTAGACTAGATGTAACTGATCTAATTTTTACTTTGAAGAGTTAAGCAGGTGCATCTGCAGTTGTCTTCACTTGGTACTTTTGTGCTTACTTCTGCAGAAGAGTATTGCTAGGATACTTCAGGGTGTAAACCACTCAGTATCTTTTTAGCTGTAGTAGGCCCAAAGGAATCCATCCACATTTAATTAGAAATGTCAAAACA
Organism: Buceros rhinoceros silvestris; assembly: GCF_000710305.1. Lineage (NCBI taxonomy): Eukaryota > Metazoa > Chordata > Aves > Bucerotiformes > Bucerotidae > Buceros > Buceros rhinoceros. Next base: position 13,716 of record NW_010407875.1, on the reverse strand, counting down.
AGCTCCTGTGTGATGCGGAGCATTTTAAAATTCTTTGCATGTCTGGAACTGTAGATTAAAAAACACCCAGTAAAACCCCAAAATGTCTTAATTCAATTTATTCAGTCCTTTACACATTTCAAGTGATTTTCTCCAGTTGTCATTGTAATGTTAGCCGTTCTCCATTTCCTTTGACAATTAGCAGTAAACTGGATGTTGTGAGTAGGGATTTCCGTTTGCATGTAGAGGAATGTTTCTTCAAGGTATTATTACTGCCTCTATCTTCCTTCCAAACCTGTAAGTGTATGCTCAGCTCACTATACAGAGAACAGATGGAGGAGTAAGGTAATAATTCCTAGCTCACTGAATAGTCCTTGCTTTAAAAGTTGTGTTTGAATTTATTGGTCCATAATGCCAAAAAGGAAGGATTAAATTCTTTGATTGTTTTTTTTTCCATATAGCAAGCACATGGCAGGCAACAGCAACATTAACATGTCCATGTTGCTCTGCCAGGGTACTTCGCTCCTCTGCAGGAGCTAATCCCTGTGTGAGATAAAGCACTTATCTATGTAACCATCAGTTCTTAACGTTTTAGATACCCAAAGTGAAAGGCAGCTACACTGATGATTTGCACTCCTCAAAGTATGTTAAGAATTTTCTTCCCGAGCAAAGCTACTAAGATTTGTTTTATTTAGACCAGTGTAGGCCAAGTTAAAATTATTGCAGGAATATTAATTGAAGGAGTGTTCTAAAGTGAACATTATATATAAAAAAAATTTTAAAATAATTTTCCACCTAATTATATAAATTTCATTAAAAATTACATACCTGCACTTTAGAAATCTACTAAAGCCATTTTTCTGTTCTATATGGAGTTTTGCAAACGAAAGAAATGAGCTGCTTTTCTGTTTTATTCTTTTTTTTTACTCTCTATCGTCATTCTTTATTTTTTATCTCAAAGACAGCTTGTTTCCACATTGCTTTCCCAATTGAGTGCTTTTCCTTTAGTGTACTTAATTAGATGACTCCAGACAGCATGAACTGCACTAAGCTTAAGCAATGTCAGCAGCTGATGGCATTGTGTTGCCTAACAACTTCAGAACCATTTCTCCAATTGCACTGAGTTGCCATAGTAATATCTGCCCACTGGTGGTGGACTTGCTTGAGAAATTTAAATAAAAACAACTGTGAGACTAGCATCATGACATACATTAACCGCAGCAACATCAAGAACCTGGAAATTACTTCTATCACTAACATAAGTGAAGCTTATTTTTGTTTGGGATTGTATGTCTGTTTTGGGACATTCTGCTGCTTTTTTTTTTTTGACAAATGTAACTATGTAAATATATGACATGGGCACAGACGAGTTCACAGATTTACTTTTTATCTGTGACACCACAGTCTCCTCTTTGTTGGAGCCGACTGGATTTGCACCTTAAATTTATGCTTATACTGTGGCATATTTCAGTATTGGACACTTGGCATGAGTATCAAATACTTGTCTCATGAATGCTCCTCAGGGAGGACCGGTTTTAATACAGTGTTTCTGCAACACACTTCCTTGTCCCTCTTTTTTTGGTATGGAACTATGCTTTTTAATTTCTTTTTGTTTCTTCAACTTGCTGCAAATATTCTTTAGATAATCTTATTCTCCTTTTTAAGCAGTTCAGTTATTTGTAGAAGATAAATGAGAGAGAGAGAGAGAATGTTTGTGGATATGATTTAAAAATATCTTTTTTATTTTAAAATACTCCTGAGTTCTGAATATTCCTATGTCCTCCCAATTCAGAGCCTTTCAGATACTTTAATGTATATGCTAAAGTTGTAGGGTTGAGGTCCTTCTGCCCTGGAAAGCTATTGTACCAGTTTCAGCCCAGTGATAATTACTAGCCCCTCTGTTTTGCTTCACCATTCTGTTCAGACAAACAGAAAAAACCCCAAATCACTGTGTCTGCAAAAGACGCGGGTGCCTTTGGATGTGTGTTTCTACAGTTGTTCCATTTAACTTGGTAGATTGAGAGAACCCTTTCCCCTCTGCTGTATTCCATTTGTCTGTTTAGGTTTCCTGGATTAAAAATCCAATTTAGTCAAATACTTGGGTGAAATGGTGCTTTAATTTGGTCTCCATGACAGGGATTTTTCTTCCTCTAAGCAGCAACTGATTGCTTTTCTCAGCATGCTCTGCAGCCATGGTATTAAGTGGTATCGGACCCAGATTTCTGTCTTGAAACCAACAGTGTCAAAACTGCCATTTAGAAAGTATCACATTGTCTCATCCCACTCTGCCTTAACTGTCCAAAATTAAATGTGATCAGAGTGGGACCCTGTTCAAACAGACAGAGCATGGAATATTAACTGCTTGCTGATGATGTGTTTGCTTAGCAATTTGCAGGCTATCATTCTGATTAATAAAAAAAAACATTGTATCTATGGAAACAAAGTGTGGAAAATAGCTTTTATGTCTGAGGAATGTTCAGGGAAAATGTTAGGTGGTCTAAAAATCAAATCAGCTCTCTTCAGAGCAAAACTCAGGGCATTGCTGGGGTAAGAAGGAATGTAGCAATATATAGTACGTAGAACCTTAACATTTTAACTGCATTCCAATGAAAAAATGTTTTAACAAATTATATTTATGGAAATCATTGCATCTGTCTTTTTTTTTTTCCCTGATGCTTTCGCAAATTGCCCTATCCTAATTAAGGACATGTCCCAAGAGAAGCTTTAAATCATATTTATTAGTAATGAATTTCATCTAGATTCATTATAGAAGAAATTGAAATTGCTGTATGATAAATAAAATTGCTGATAATAAACGGTATTTGCACAAAATATGACATTGCCTTTTCTCTCTTGAAGATCCTCTCTGTGGAACTGTGTCTTCTTGCCTTGCTTCTTGCTATAGAGTTAAGGAAGCATATATGTATTCTTCTCTCTCTTTGCCATTTTATTTTTCTAGCTAAAAAGTCTTGGCCAACAAATGACGGTTTAGGAATGCTCCTGCTGTTAAAAATTCTAGCATGTTTAAGACGTGTTTTTCCCTCGGCTTCTTGACTCCTAGAGGTTATTGTTTGTTGTACTCAAGGCACCTGTTGTCGTGTGCCGTTGTCACAGGGAACTTGTGCATGCTTTTTATGACAAATAGAAGTAGGTGACTGAGTTTACTCACCTTCTCTGATACTGTTCACGAACTCAGATGGTCATAATCTTCCTTGCTTATCATGCTTCCATTCATATTACAAATATATCTTGTAGAATATGAACTCAGTTCCATTTGGGTGATGGTTAGTAACATTTGGTCCAGAAACACACGCAGTGCTTTCTAGCAACTTAGTGGTGGTTGATCCAAGGGACTAGATCAGAGCTTGTCTAGCGTAAATCCCCTGACAGACAGACAGGAGAGACACATCATGCCTCAGCTCTTTAGACTTACCGCTGTTGCAATCTGTTATCGAGGTAATTAACTGAGCTGTGAGTAGACTGGAGTAAAAATGCAGCTCTCCCAGAAGAATAGCTCTGAACAGGACATTTTTCCTTAGAAAAAGAAGGGAGGTGAGGAAGCAAGTGGCTTTTATATTTCACTATCTTCACTGTTTTATTATGCATATTCTTTAACAAATTATTGTGAATGACGAAAATATCAGAAGAGAATACTCAATTCTGTTAGTAATGTATTAGTATAACTTCTTTTGTAATACAGGTCCTTTATTGGAAGCTATTTCTAATATGGAGTTAGGCCAAAGGGCATCTTGCCTGTTGATTAGCTTTAAAGGAAAAGCTTAAATGAGAAGAAAAACCAAAACCTCGTCTAGCATTTGCTATTTTGGTCAGCATTAACAGGGTGCAGATCTGAAATCTTTTGTCGATAGTAATTTCTAAAGGTTTTGGGTAATGGCAAAATAATGAAGCTTTACAGAATGTACACTGTGTGGCCTAGCTGCAGCTGCCAGCCTTGGGTGGCATGAAATGTGAAAAAGGAGTAAAGTTTATTTAGGCTGTGGTGGGATGGAGCCCAAAGCACAACAGATAGTAGTTTGTAGCAAGAGCAGAAGGGAATAGAGATTTCTCCAAGGTTGGTTTGTTGTTGTTTTGGGTTTTTTTCCAGGGAAATACTGATCCTCAGGGGTCAGTAAAGATATATGAGTATTATGCAAGTTGAAATCAGGTGCAAGAGCTGTGTGGCAGCAGAGCTCCCCATGCTCCTCATGAAACCAGCCTTTTCTGACAGCAGGAGAGTAGCTGCAGGATCTCTTTTGCAACCATGTCCCATTTAGATCGATTGCAAAGTTTGGTTTACATTTAAAACTCATACTTCTTGCCTGTACAGTGTGGTAGGGGAAAAGAAACTTCCAGAAGTAAAATATTACTAGTGAGAGTCAACCTCAGGAGCTTTTCCTTGGGTCCATGTTATAACCAGAATCTGAATATTTTTTTAGAGGTTTGGGGTCCTTAATTTGACCTGGCCTAGATGCGCTTGCAATAGCAGTAGATCAGTTAGTGGGGAAGAAATGCTGGATAGAAAGAAGGAAGAAAAAGAAAATATGATGTAACACCAAAACCTGAAATAAATGAATCAATAACTATTTAAGATATTCCTCCAGATATATTTAAGATGCATAATATATGTAAGGTATAATGCAATATAGTTGAAATGTTAATTGCTAAAATATACATGCCTGAGCCTTTGAATGTTTTAATACTTTCTAAAGGCCCGTGTAAGGCATAAAACTTAAGATATTTTAAAACTGCTATTATTGCATTGATGGACTATGAATGTTTATTTGCTTGAAAAGAAACTGAGCTCAGTGAGGAATCCAAGTATATTGCAATAGTTCTAGCTGAATTTACACCTTTTTGCTACATGTCAAAAGAATCGTTTACATGGATTAAAATATTTTAGCAGTTAAGTATTCTAGAATTTATGGGCAGCTGAGTTTGGAAGACATTCATGTAGAGGCTGTACAAAGAGATATAACATCATCTACAAAAGTGTTTGTGAAGGACTACACTGTGGGTTTTTTAGCCATAAGCAGCAAAGTGCTCCTTAGTGGATGATACAGCAGAGTTTTTCTGTGAGGAAAATTTGTTTTGTTTTGTTTCCGTATGCTTCCAGATATGCTAAGATTTTACAGGATTGTTTCCAGATCATCCTCGAGAGCTATACCATGTGTGCAGTTTGGAAAGTCAAATGTCTGCAAACATGTCTGGATGTTCCAGACAACATTGGATTGGTTTCTCTTGGATGGACACAGATTGAATTCCAACATATCAGACACGAACTTGGAAAAACTAATGAAAAGAGTAAATAATAAAAAAAACCCCAACCAACCAAGAAATAAACTCCACCCCGCAAAAGAACCCCAAAGCCCAAAAAACCAGAATAACAACAGACTCTCCATACATACCACATAGCTGCAAAAATGACTTTTTTTTTTTTTTTTGGCATCCTGATTTCCTCTCTCCATCTTTAAGAAACTTGTAAAGAAATGGTTCTAAATGGTAAATATTACACCAGCAAACCTATGACAGGGAACATGTGTTTTGCTTTTGCTTACTAAAGGGGGAGTCAGAGGCATGGGGGGACTAAGCAAGATAGGCAAGGTCATACAGGCAACCTGTGACAAAAATAGACCCTCTCACTCTCCAGATTCTCATGCTGGTGCACTTAAAACAACACTTTTTTCCAATGTTCCATTATTAAACCAATTTCATTGAGAAGATTACATAAAAGATAACATGTAAAAATTAAAATGATGAAGTATTTGAGGAGATTCTTAAAAAGGCTTTTGCTAAATTAATGGTGTTTCTGTAACCACGTTTGACCAGAGACCAAGTTATTACTTAAGTTCTAGGAAAAGTTACATCCTCAGTGTATAAATAGTAAAATAGCAAATAAAATAGTACTTTATTTTAAATCTAGCAGATATGAGCAATTTACTGCAGTGTAATTTCCGTAAATTGCCCTATTCCTTTAAAAAAATGTATCACAGCAAATCCATGTTCCAGTTCATATCTCTGTATCATGAGTATAAAGGTCTTTTTTAAAAAAATAATCAGAACATATTCTTAGGATATCACATCTATTAAATTATTTCAAAAGCTCCTTAGTGTGTGTATATATCTGAATTAGAATAGTTTATAATTGTACATTTAGTGTGATACTAGTAAAAGATACTGAATCTTCATCTGCAAAAGCCATACTTCAAGAAAGGCACAGTTATAAAAAACAGTTTGCTCCCATTAACTGTTACTCATAGTGTTGCTCTAAGTGAAAAGGAAACTGTCATTAATAAATCAGTTAAGTTCATAAATCTGAGCTGGCATTCAGAAAAGAGAACACTGCAGTTCCTTCAAAAAATCTCTTCATATCAATGATAATAGATATCAAAATAGATACAGGATATAGATACAGGAATACAATATAAAAATTATAAAAATGAGTGATTTTTAAACTTGGAATTTTATTTGAATTTTATTCAGCATTTGTGGAGTCACAAACAGCACAGTTACAAAATCACAGTTTACTTACAAAATTATTTGACTTTAAAATTTAAAAAAGTATTTAAAAATAAAGAGGAATATTCTTTCTTGTTCTCGCAAGTATGAGTGGATACAGAAAGTATCCACTGTATTTCTTTTAAATTTTCTTCACAGTCTGAACATCCTCACAGGTATCCTCATGCCCATATTTCTGTGTACCAGAACGAATTCTTTGTGAAGTATGAGTGGCTTGAATGTGTATGTGATAGAATAAACCAACTGAAATTAAAAAATATTATCATTCTATACTATGCGTCCTAATAAAACATGAACTTGAAAAGAATGGTCTTCAGTGGAGCATGCCTTTGTGTACAATATAGCAAGAACATGAAAATGAAATTTTTGCTGATTACAAGTAGGCTTTGCTGATTGAATTACAAGTAGGATGCCCTGATTGAATGCAAGCCAGTTGTAATAGTGGCTTTGGGTATGTGTTTACAGAAGGATACGTCTTGCACCGATTCATTTAAATAGGTGATCAAACAGAAAAAAATACGTAACCAAACCAAACCTCAAAACGCTAATGCCGCATTACCTGAATGTCCTTCAAAATGCAGCATTAATCATTTCAGTCTGTATTTTTAATACAGGCAGTTTTCTGCAGGTAGCTGAGAGATGATGTGGAATATACAAATGACTTTAATCTAGGATGTATTTTATTATTTGTGCTATATTACTTAAGTTTTGCTGTGTGCAGCTGTTTATAATTTTAGAATTTATTTTCCTTTGTCAGATTGCGTCTCTTGCATAGTACAAAAATTTTGCCAGAGTACTTTTGCTATTAGAAAAAAAAAAAATCTAATGGTTTGTTTGGAAGGGATGTTCATTTTAGCTTTGCCTTGCTGTTTTATTGTTATAGCAGGCACAGGGGAAGTGCCAGGTCAAGTCACATTTCTGTGTACAAGGTTGATTTATGTTCTATGTGTCGTTTCTTGCAGAATTTTTTCATCACTTAGTAAATGCATCAATTTTTTGACTTTTCAGTTGTCAAATGAATATTAAATTTCTACTGTCATTTAAACCTCAACAGTGTATTTGTGTTAACTAGCCAGAATTACACTACAGTATTAGGGTGCTCATGCAGATATATGAATTTAGTTGCAACTGCTGTAAAGTCTTCTAGGATTTTGGTCTGCACATTCCGTGAACGTGCATGCTGCATTTAAAGGAAAAATGAACCTCTTTTAGTTTAAACCACTGGCACATCTTTTAAAACCTACTTATTTTAAGGCAAAATGAACAGTTCTCCAACACATTGATTATTAAGTAGTCTTCTCTGTAATAAAGGGTGAGCAAGTGTTGTCTCCATCTGTGGTCTTCACTGAAGACTAAACAAGGGAGAACTTACAGTTAGTGTTTTGAATCTGTTGCATTGGCTGGTGATTAGGCCAAGTTTATAGAACTTTTATACTGCAGTATTAGTACATGGAAAACATGGAGACTATATTCATTAATGTAAATGAGATTGCGGATAAGGAAGATGGAAAGACCGACAATCTGCAGTTAAAATAAACTTGGATATCAATGTCCCATTGCTATGCTAGAATACATTTCTCTTAATATCTGAGATAGACCTAAAGGTTGTCTTTAGGAAAATGGTACATTGAATATATTCCATGCTTTGGATGATTCTTCTTGTGTCTCTGTTCCTTCCCAGTTTTAAACTCTGTGTGACAACAACAGGATGATCTAGGGGTTTTTTATACAGAAAAACAAAAAAGCGGAAGGATAGGGCCCTTTTTTAGTGGTTTTGAGAAGCATCTTCAGTGATATCTAAATTCAGTGGATTTTAATTAGTAATTCCCACTATTAAAGGTTTAGCTAAGAACCCAGTTTGCCATGGCTTGAATTAACAAAATTTTGAATTTTTTTTTTAAAAATAGGTGTTTTAAAAAGCAGACTGTAGATGCTACATATTCCATATAACAAATTTTTTTTGTTTTGGTTTGGTTTTTTTTGTTCTATACTAATTAACTGAAGATACTCCTAAGTCAGCTTCAGGTTCCCTCTAGTGTACAATGTCTGTCAGAGAGAACCCAGCCTCAAGTGAGTGCACCCCTACTAATATTTCTGTGAAATCCTTGCAGCTGTCCTTGAGCACTTAATGATCAAGGAGAAACATAAAGTGGCACATGAAGGAGCTGACCTGTCCCATTGAAAATGTATTTCCTTCAGATTTAAAGGACAAATCCAAAACCAAATCAGCTAACTCTAGAGAATTTCTGCTTTCTAATTTTACAGCATATTAAGTAGATGATTAGCAATAATATCAGTAATATTTTTACACTTATATTACAATGAACAATCTCTAAAATGCTACTGGAATAATTAGTTCTTTTTATTTTCTGTTTTTTGCCTTTTTTTTGAATTTCTGTAGGGCCTAGCAGCTGTACCCCCTGACAAGTGGCTCTGATTGCATTGTAGGTTGAGGCAGAACATTAAGATGCTTCACAGCTTCAGAAAAATTAGCAAGAGTACTGGATGCCTTCAGCATGTAGCATCAGGGAGGTGTGTGCGAGCCCACTGTCCTGTCACTGTGCACCATCCATGTGGTGGTAGCTGATGGCTATGGGTACCCACAGCAGTCTGCACACATCTCACTTAATGACTCTCCTGAAATGCCCACTGTAGGCAAAGTTGCCTTACTGGATTAGCAGGTCTGCAGTTCAAACTGTAAACAGACACTTGTCTGCATAAACATCTTCAAATGGATATTAATGAAATTCAAATTATGCTCTGTCGTACATACTTTGAAGTAGGACTGCAGTTACAGTTTCTATTATTTGCTTGTCTAAAATTTAGTGTGCAATTTATGCAAATTTCCAAGATGTTTTGTTTATCAGTTGATTAAAAATCCAAACGATTTGTTTTCAAATTTATTCTGTTTACATTTTTTGTTCAGCCAGTAGCTTCTTGGCTTGGGACCAAATAACTGTTTTCTGTATAATTAACTCCTACATGTACATGTATGAGAAGGACAAAGATGAAAGCAGAATAAAATGCAAACATTAATTTATTTAAAGCGACAGTCTTGTAAATTCATTATTATTCTTGATTCTGTTCTTGCTTTCAAAAAAAATGCCAAGTCTGATTAGAGAGTCTTTATTTAAAGAGCATATATTCTTCATTGGGGAATTCTTTTTGGACTTAAACTCTACATTATTTCTGGAATTTTGAAGACAGTTATGAACTGCCTGACAGTGAACAGATTATGGGTAAAAAATGATCTTTGTGTTTGTGTGATCAGAATGATGAGTGTTTTGGTTTTGCCTCCTGCTGTTTGTCTTCTTTGCCATTGTCAGTTTGTTTTTCCTTTGTTTCGTTCCAATTTGAGCTTTCCAATGTCTGTAAATATTTCGTGGCGTCCTTTGGGCTGCCATGGGTTTAGACTGATTTTGGATTAGGTCTAGTTTTACTTACACTGAATTTACAGCAAGAATGTTGAACATAAACCTTTCAGAGTTGTTTCCTTATTGTGTTACAAAAGGTGCATTACAAAAGATCTTTCTAAGCTGCTGTTTTCATCCAAATGGCTGAAACCCTGTACACAAAATGAAACAAAGAGCTGCTTTGGAAAACACAGAGAGGTGATGAGAAACTCGTGATACTGTATATTTTTTGAATTTCTACAAAAATATTCTGTTTAATCCGCCAGATACTTGATATTAAAAGGAGAATAGAAAGAATCAGAAATTCTGGACTAAAATGATTCCACAGAACAAAATAATTGTTAGGTCACATTTGTTTGAAACTTCCACCAGTGCCAAGCAGCACTGGTTTTTGTTTGTGCAGCCCTTGGTGCTTTGGCCTGGTGTTACTGTATAGGGCTACAGTGAAAGCTGGCCGCCTTTCCTTCTCTTGAGTGTTACTTTTTGCCAGAGATACAGCACTTTATCACATGCTGTAGTGTCCTGCATTTGCCTGAACTTTATGTAAACTATAGGACACCAAGTATTTCACATTCATAAAGATTCAGATTAGAATAATAAACTTTCACCTACAATGAATGATATGAAAAGTGTTAGAAAAGGGTTTAAAAGGATGTACTTATACTAACTTCGAGTCCTGAACTGTGTCTTGCAGATGCACAAACAAGCAGTAAATTACAGATGGGCTGAAATTATCTGTGATGGTCTTGGTTAACTTCTCCATTTATGGCCTACCATTATGTCCCCTTGGCGCTGCCCCTGTCTTTTATTATGTAAGAAAATGCTGCTCCACACGCCTCCAGCTGCCAAGAAATCCATATCTGGCAAACTTCTAAAAGGTAGGTGCTCTCATCTTTTAAAATGCTTACACCTCTAAATCCACATCTTTTAAATGAAGTCAGTTATTCTGTGTCTGACATGGTTGGGATTTGTTGTCTGAAGAAGAAAACCTTCTGTCTTCAGTAAAGACTATAATCCAATTCAAATAGTTCTGATGAAGCAGATCAGGCTTGCTTTTGAAATTCAATCTCAACTACAGAAGCTTCCTAACTTTCATGATTCCCTGAGGAAATCTTAAACCACTTATGTTTTATCTTCATGTTCTTCTCCTCTGCCTTCTTTAAAAAAAACCACTGCCCCCAGCCTCCCACCCCCCCACCAAAAAAACCTCAGCAAACCAAAAACAACCCACACAGAAGACAGAAAACCAGACAGACATCAAACCCCATCCAAATTATTACTACTGTTGGCAGAGGTCACAACTGAAGAAAACGTCTCCCCTTTTCTTTATTAGGAAGTGACAGACGGACACTACAGAAAGGTAATGGGGAATTAAAAAATTATCAAAATAGAAGCTCCAGCCTGTTTAGGAAGTGGTTGCAATGTGGGAAGAATTGTGTACAACTGCTGGTAATGGTGTGGGGCAGCACTGAGACGTGACATTTCATAGAATCATAGAATCACAGAATGCTTTGGGTGGAAGGGACCTTCAGAGGTCATCTAGTCCAATCCCCCTGCGCTGAGCAGAGACATCTTCAACTAGGTTAGTTTGCCCAGAGCTCCGTCCAACCTAACCTCGAGGTTATTCCAGGAATGGGGCATCTACCACCTCTCTGGGCAAACTCTTCCAATGTTTCACCATCCTCATTGTAAAAAATTTCTTCTTTATATCTAGTCTAAATCTCCCCTCTTTGATTTTAAAACCATCACCCCTTGTCCTGTCACAACAGGCCTTGCTAAAAAGACTGTCCCCATCTTTCTTATAGGCCCCCTTTAAGCACTGAAAGGCTGCAGTAAGCAGCTTTAAGCTGTAATAAGAGCCTTCTCCAGACTGACCAACTCTGACTCTCTCAGCCTGTCCTCACAGCAGATGTGTTTCATCCCTCTGGTCTTTGTGGCCCCGTATAGACCCCTGAGGGATACCACTTGTCACCAATCTCCATCTGGATATCAAGCTATTGACCGCTACCCTCTGGATGCAACTATCCGACCAAAACCTTATCCACCAGTCTACCCATCAAATCCATATCTCTCTCCCACTTAGAGAGAAGGATGTCGTGGAGGATCGTGTAAAAGGTGTTACCTTTTTACTTTACACAGTCAGTGTCAGTGGTCAGCCCAAAGGCCACAGACATGTTGAATAACCTGATGTTCTGATTGAGTTAGCTAAGCTTTTTTTTTTTTTTTTGCACGTTCTCTAGCCTTCTGGTCTAAGTGGTAGGAAAGCATTTTTAAAAAAGCTCCTGGATATGGATTTTATCTTTATCTTTTAGTTTGGCGTATAGTTATTTCTTTAACGCTTGCTCCTATAAGGAAAGAATTGAGAAACTGAAAAGGGAATGGAGAAGGGTTTTAATATTATGTATTTGGCATCTTTATGGGCTTGTTTTTAAATGCTGTAATTAAAAAAAGGTAGAATAGTGTATGTGTGTGTTTCATTGAAATCAAGAAGTATTTACTCTTTCAGATACTTACAAATAGAAATCTTATGAAATATAGGAATGCACACTAATGAGGATTCATGAGCTGTTATGGTAGTTAGCATTTAATTGATTTGCCTAAATATCAGTCTGTATGAACAAATGCTTTTTTTAAGAAATGTTAAGTAATATACATTTGCAAATGCAAAAAATGTGCTTGGGGCTCTGTCAATCCTCAGCAAATTCCAATGTGGTCTTTTGTGAGATAATAGAAAGCAAAACTGTAATCTAAAAATTTCCCAAGAAAGCTTCAACTCATGGAATTTTCTGCCAATTTTGCAAACTCAATAACAGGGATGAGCTAAGTACACTTTGATATCAACCATAAAAAGTAAGTTAAATAGTTACTTTTAATCTTCCTTTTACTATTGTCACAAATTTAAGTTCTTGCTAAATGTCATGGAGGCAGGCCCATGGCAGAGGTTATCCCCAACCTGGATTTTCCTTTTCTCTATTCCATGCTCTGCCATACATCTCTGTTCAGGCGTAAGTACATTTTCACCATGTTAAGGGTCGAGGGACCGAGGTAACAACTCCTCGAATTCCTTAACGATTCCTTTCTGTCCTGCTAGAGACAGGAGGGTTTTAAAGGGGAAAGAAGAAATTCACACCTCGGTCTGCGTTCGGAAAACTGAAACAAACCTTTAATAAACAATAAAACCACACAACTATACACTGTTATAAATAGAGGCACAAACCGAGAAAAAGGAAAAAAAACTGAAGAAGAGAGGACTTAGATAAGCACAGTTCTGTAACAGCTCTTGGCAGCCACGCAGCGGCAGGGTGGGAGTGACGACTGCAGCTGCAGCGGCTTCGGGCAGGGAGCAGAATTCGTCTCGCGGCGAAACGGGGCGGGAGAAACCCTGCGGGCAGATTTAATAGCAGAAAAGC
>NW_010407875.1:0-267 GCF_000710305.1 Buceros rhinoceros silvestris | reverse complement strand
ACCCGGCGGTCAGATTTAATAGCAGAAAAGCTCTCGGCAGGAAAGCAGCCGGGGAATTCGAATATCCTCACCCGACTCAGACAGCACAGGACTCACGGCAGAACAGCTCAGAGCCTGTGGTCCGATGCAGGCCCTCAGGGCTCGGTCTGGGTTCGGCCTAGTGGGGCCTGGTCAGGCCTGGGCGTCTGCCAGCGGGTCCGCGGCAGGAGCTCTCCTGAGTGCCCAAGGGAGAGCCCCCCCCGGCCTGCTGCTCTTAAAGGCTCCCGA
>NW_010407874.1:2423-17100 GCF_000710305.1 Buceros rhinoceros silvestris | reverse complement strand
GGGGGGGGTGGGGAGGGTGGGGGTGATGACGTAATAAATGGTACGCTGCTTGGTGCAACAGCACAATATGTACTAATTGAACAGGTAATCCTGAATGTTGTGTGCTTAATATTCCAGCTGCGAAGTAAAATGTGGAGTCTAGTAAAAGAAAGTACATGTTACAGCAATAAATGCAAAAAATAGCAACAATTATAACTTGAATCTTTAGTCAGTATTTTTAAAAAAGATATAGCCCCTGCAATAGATTTCAGGCAATTCTGCATAAGTGAACAGCATCAAAACAGGGAAAAAACAGTTTTTAGAAATGGGAAAAACACACTGGATTGCTGAATTTAGCTTGCTAGAAAGACTGAATATCACAAGTCCTCTGGAGAGACATAGATGATGATTTGGTAGGTAGAATACCGCCTGTGTTACAGGACTTTTTAGTAGTATCATTAGCAGGGTCACACAAAGGTACAGATTAAAATCACTTTGGCTTCATGCAGGCTGTCTTTACTACTGAAGGAAACAAGTCATGTATTTGTAACTGGATTGCTGCCTGTGGAGGTATGAATGGTGATGACCAGCTTTCCCTAAGTGATTTGCTTAAAGCTATAACCCACACGGGCAATAGCAGAGAACAAGTTTGAATCATCAGTCACTCTTTACGCAGTCACTAGACAACTTTCTCCAGCAGCTGTCTGGGTTTGTTTGCTTGTTTGCTATACTACATGCTTATCACTGGGCTGTTGTCTTTTCTTTTTTTTTTTTTTAATGCAGATACTGATGTTCCATGTGCAGATTCAGACAGTATTCTTTCAGCCATGCTAATGGAAACTAGGAATCAAGGGGGGCTAAATTACTTGGTATTAGTGAAAGAAGGCAAGCAAGATCAAGGAAGCATCCATTCTGCTGAGCTTAGTTAAGTCTGATTCCCTGGTTTTGAAAGAGAGAGGGAAAGAAGAGAAAAAGCTCTACCAAAGAAGACAAGCCAAGAAAAATATTCTGCACATCGTCATACTGATGAAGATGGCTTAAAAAACCCAACAGCTCTCTAGAACTCTAAAACTACCGTAAAATATGATAAGGTACCAAATGCTGTCTAGGAGAAGAAGGTATCAATCAAATATCTTTTGGGTTTCTACATGTTATGGTTTGGGAGATAGTTTAAGGAAATAAAACATGTAATCAGACAGCAGGTGATTTTACTGTGGTGTTGATTAAATTTATGCAAACACAGATCACTCGGACACAGGCAGCCCTTCCAAAACTGGAGTACTGGAATGCTGTTTCAAAGAAGGGACTAACTTGCTCATGAACAGAAATACAGTTGAAATCAAGCTTCATTGCTCACGATCGAGATTTTACAAATTGAAAAACTAACATAAATCCTTGCTGTGTTTTCGTGAACTCCAAGTCAGAAAGCAGCTGAAGAAGAGTGACTGTGTTGTCCACTGCTGGGGATGGATTATTTCACTATTTAATTTAAACAGGCTCTTGAAGTCATCCCCAATGTTAAGTTGCGCAGAGATTGATCTGCCAATCTAGACAGTCCTGTTTTCTTACAGTGCTTTTCCTTTCCCTTTTTAATGTTCATCAGTTTTGCTTATTTTATATCAGACTGGGTGAAGGTAGGCACTTCTTGTTGTGCTTGGAGATCAAGTCAAAGTATATAATAAAATTATATATAAATCATTACTGAATAAAAGACAGCAATAAGCTTTTTGGAAGATTTCTTCATGAACAGTAGTTTGCAAATTATGCAGAGTTATTCACTGCCATCAGTTAGGAAGCTAGAAACATGCTCTGATTTTATGCAAATACGTAATAATGGGTGACACTGAAGAGTAGTAAAGGCACTCCCTGATGTCAGAATATATAAGCAACTCCTCTGAAATCAAGCTTCTAAAGTTTCTTCTATGAAGATCCAACACAGGCAAACAAGAGATTTGGGGTTTGACTGTTTTACTCGAATGAGATAGAAATTGAGAGCTCTTGAATTAGGATTCTCCCAAGTCCCTGACAAAGCCCATTCAAGTAGTCTATAATTATATGAGTATTTTTTCTTCTTCTACAAATTAGTGTAAAAGACAGATTGGCAAGTAATGAGAATTGCAGCACTTCACTGTGCTCGCCAAACCATGAGTGATGGTTAAATAAATAAATAAATACGGTAACATGCTTCCTTCCTCTTCAAGTGCTGCTTGATTGATTGCACAGCCATTCCTTCCATTTCAATAATTTCAACCCGAGTAATATTTACTAACCAGAGCATGAGCTAGCCAGAAACCAGGAAAATCCCAGTTCTGTAGTCACCACACCTGGATGACTTCACATGCGTTGAGTAACTCCACTTAACTCAAAAGGACTGCTCAGTCAGCAAGCCACAGGCAAAGGTTTGGAAAACCAACAGGACATAGTATAATGTCTCTTCCTTAAGCAGGAGAAGCCTCCAATCCTGCCAGAATTCGTCTAGGCAACACCTTCCAAAGCCCTGTGACCGCATCTGTGATGTGAGAACCCAAGTTAATCCAGTTTTGTGTAGGTCTGAGATGGAGCCCAACCAACATGGATAAACTGGGTTAGTGGGAAAGCTGAGCATCAGTGACAGATGGCAGTCAGAAGTAATGCCCTTGAGGTTCTGAAGTGGTCATGAACACCCAAAGCACCACAGAAAGAACAGAGGGGAAGGTAAGTCTTGTTTTGTCCACCTTTTGTAAGTGTGATAAGACGTGACTAGTTTAATGGAAGATTTATCACAGCATGATGAGGAAGCAAGTGTCAAGTTTAATGCATTGCCAGTAAATGAAAGCTCAGGATATTGACCAGTGACCTATGCCTTTTGCACCTAATAGTACGAACAACGTATGGCACTGGATCTCACCAATCTCTTGATCCAAATCTAAGGATCCTGAGCTATAACTTGGTGAATACACGCTCTTCATTAAAACTCTTTATGATGATTCATGTTTTACACATCAACTCTTATCCACTATCAAGAGGACGCCTCTCACCTCCCAGCAGTCAGCCCCTAATGACAGTTTTCACAGCTACTTTTGGAGATAGTAGGGAAGATACACATGTAAGAGGTGAAGAGAATGAAAGATCTTTCTGGCACATTCTCTCTCAGGCAGGGAAATGGTCACTACCTGCCCTATGTCTGACTCTGATTGTTGGCACCTCCTTCTGTGGCAGATTAAGGGAAAAAGTCAAAAAACCTTGAGTTCAACAAGCGCCTCGACTTCCAGTGCTATAGCTTTTTAAAATAGCGTAAATGGATTTAAAGGTGATAATGTCACTTAAAGGAAATATATGTTTAGAGGAGAAAAGAATCCTGACATATCAGAAAGGTTAAATGTGAGATAAGGGTACAAGTGAAGCAGTCATTGTGACTATACTTGCATGATGTGCTGCTGAGAGATTCATCCTCAAGGGTAGAGGCAATAACGTGCATTTTAAACTTCTTTGTTTAAGGTGAACAGTGAGACTGAGTCTAGGGTGTGATACCTATGTAGTAAGGAGGACTTATTTCTTTATTCACTGGTAAGCCAGTGGAAGCCACCTAAATCAGAGGAAAAATCTGTCCTCGGAAGATTCGCTCTGCGAGAGCTGGAGATACCACAAAGTGTTGTCTATAGTTTGACTCATAAAGGAGCACAGGGGATCCTCAATGTATCAGCAATTTCGAAGGCTTCTTAGCAGCATCATTCTCAGGCTTGTCTAAAGCTGATAGACCCAGTCTTCACCTGTTAAGTATGTTAAAATACATTGATGTACAGCAGTGGAGAAACCACCTCCAAGTCTTTAGCTTCTCAAGATTTGACCTGAGACTGGTAGACCTATGCTCAGCCAGTTCCTGAGTAAAAGATGGCTAATCTCCCTAAGCCACCTCCTCCTCTCCAGCTTATTGCTGAGCACAACGTTATATGGTGTGGAAAATCTCTTTGGCTAGTTCAAGACATCTGCCTGGTGGTGTCCCCTCCCAACCTCTTGTGCACCCCCAGTCTATTCACTAGGGGAGCAGAGTGAGAGGCAGAGATGGCTTTGATGATGTGCAAGCACTTCTCAGCAATAACTAAAACATTTGTGTGTTAGCAGTGTTGTTTTGGTCACAAATCTAAAACACAGCACCACATGAGCTGCTATGAAGGAAATAAAATCCAACCCACTACAGTCTCTAACCAGCCCAGGAAGAGGAGGCACATGGTCCCAGGTGCTGATCAGGGGATGCCCTAGGCGAGTCTCTGGGTCACAGCTGGTTACTCAAGCTTTTGCTTGTTCCCTGGTGCCAGCACAGACACTTGCAATATCACTGAGCAATGACAGTGAGTATGCTTCAGGATATAGTACCTGCAATGACCCACTAGTGCTGGGCTCTCGTGGCTGTGACCGAATCTGAGCTGCGATTGGACAGACAATGGCCATGCTATATGTCTTTAGGTGTCTTATTTAATCTCTCAGCTACAGATTTCCATATGAATGGATGAAAAGTATTGACTGTTAACTATGAATAGGATTTATTACAACGTAACACAAATGTTGTGGTGATTATAATTAAAGTTTGTAAATTATTTTGTAAATGGGAAGGGCCAGTGTAGATGTTGCTTACTTACTAAGGCAGCATTTTCAGTGCCATCAATTCTTGCTCTGCTGTCTTCAGCACCCTTGGTCTACAGCAGGTGGTAACACCCGATCGTCAGCGCATTTCTGGTTTTTGGGGTTGCTTGCAAGGGCTTTTGAGCCAGCACATACTGATGATCAGATCTATCCAAAACCTGTGTACCTCATGCTTTCCATTTGGAACCACGCTCAAGACCCTACAAAGGAAAAAACGATGTTTAATGACAAAAACATTGACTCCTCACTGGATCAAAGGAAGTTTGTATGTAGCAGCTGCTGAAAGATATGCCAGGATTCAGTAGGATTTCTTACCTATCCCCACTTGCCCCAGAGGGAGTGTTCAGCACGAGCTATGGGAGCATGGCTGTCAAGAGCTCTGCAGGGAAAATTTATACAGCTTGAAAAGCAGATTTTTTGAGATATGAAAGACAAAAACCATATTTACATGTATCACGCAGGACTGAAAAACATGGGAGGTCAAGATTATTTCTTTGCCTTTTTTTATACTTGACATTCAGGTCTCATCTTCTTTGGAGACTTTTGTAAGTCATCTAAGGGCATCATCCCTAGATCTGGGGAACTTAAAAATGACCACCAGAAAGGCAAAAGGTTGTGGAGCTACACCACTAATGCAAGTGTTTGTTACCTATGAAAAACTAGTAAGCAGCAGGGAAAAGAGATGCAAGAGCTGAGCTCATCATAGCCTTGCTTATCTGAGAAGCTTGAGTCAGGTCCAGAGCTGACACTAAAGTTGTTCCTCAGCTTTCCTAGCAGGCTAGATAACGGAGATTAGTAACATCCTCCAGATCACAAGGCCCCTCAAAATCTGGTTCTCTCCCCACTTGTATGGAAGGGTACAAAGATCCTTACAGCAGGGCCATCATGCCCTTACTTCCCACAGCTGTTGTCAGCAGAGAAAGTTTTAGCATCTGTTTGAAATGACTAAAGTATCCGTGTTTTTTCTTCTTCTTTTCTTTTTCTTTGATGTCTGCTGCATCCTGCCAATGATGGTTTGAGTCCTCAGGTGATTCAGGCTTAGGACTATATACTTTAATAATAACTGTGAAGGCAAGCTTTCTTATTCAGCTCTTTGTAAACAAAGCTGATCTTAATTCAGCTATAACAGACCAGAAAACAGTCGTTATAGAAAAGAATGTCTGTAAAATAGCCCTGACAAGTCTGTTGATGATTAAAAAGTTCCAATTCACCTTCATTTCTTCTAATTGTTTCTTGAAAGTTTTCTTTACACACACTCACTAGAGTGAGTTGCAGGAACTTGCATGCCAGGTGGATTTTTCAAGTGATCATGGCTCTATTTATGACAGTTGGCACCTCTAACTGACATATTTTAACTCTAATAAATAACCAGAAACCCAGTCTATCAAAGCCAAGTGATGATGCCAAAATATTGTCATTATTGCCAGCAACATAACTGATACTGCTGTATAAAATAACCTTTTTTATAATGTGTTAACTTCTTCTTCAGATGATGTCTTCCATTTGGAGGACATTCGTCACTGCCTTCTATCTTTTACAGTAAGAACAGAGCCGTAAAATAGCAGCTCTCTGGATACCAATCCCTTTTGCAATGCTGTTGATGTAGCTA
This sequence comes from Buceros rhinoceros silvestris, assembly GCF_000710305.1. Taxonomy (NCBI): domain Eukaryota; kingdom Metazoa; phylum Chordata; class Aves; order Bucerotiformes; family Bucerotidae; genus Buceros; species Buceros rhinoceros. The sequence goes on along the minus strand of NW_010407874.1, from coordinate 10,892 downwards.
GATCTTCTTTTTCCTGCTGTTCTTTTCTCTCCTATCTTCCCTGGCAGTACAAGTCACTTAGTGCAGGTTAGAGATGAGGCCACTGGAATGCCTTTGCTGTCCTGTGCAGTACAGGACACCACTACTGCTGCCTCTTCATCCGCCCTATGGGGAAACTCAGTGAAGTTTCAACACTGGTTTGTAGCTCCAAATCTCACAACTCTGGTTAATCTTCTGGTATATTTGTCTTCATGTATCCAATGCTCACACCTTTCCAGGAAGGCTGACCTTGTGTAAGTTCTCAGTAATTTTTCAGTCACAAATATATTTAGCTTTCTCTTGCAGAGAATCAGGAGAGGCAGAATCCTGGGAGTCACAGAATTAACTTTTATGAGAATCTTTTCTCACATCTTCATATTTCCTCAGTCTGACATCACCACATCCCTGAGGATAGAAGCCTACTCCCATAGTGCAGCCTTGTGTTCTTCAAGTAGGACCTTGCCAGCTTTGTGCTTTCCTCAGTTTGTCTGCTGACTTATCTTGACAGAGGTATCACTCCATAGCTTTTGAGTCTGTTGCTTAAAGCATGAAAAATTATTCTCTACCCAAATCTACTAAAACAATATTAGTAGCTGCAATAAACCACAGTCAGTTGTCAAAGACACCCCCTTGCCTACCCCACAAGAGAAGGCTCTTGGATTCAGTGGCAGCATCACCAGGTTAGATGTTGTCACTTCTCTTCACAGAAGCAAGCTGAGAAGGGACTAGCGGTCCTACTTTCCTCCAGCATGCAAGGTTGGCATTAAATAATAGACGGATCAAAAATGAGGGGAAAATGTCACGTTTAGAAATATCTTTAGAAGTCTTTGTACTCTTAACCTTGTGGTCTTACAGCAGTAATTTTAGGAGGTCACTAAGAGCCAGGTGAGGTGTCAACAGGAAAAGGGTTTGGCCTTTCTGTAGCTCAGTTGTCAGGTGCCTTCAGTAGCCATACTGCCACCAAAATCAAGATTTCCCACTCCTCACTTTTCAGTTGCTCCTATTTTTTTGTTCAGAACTTTCTCCAGGGAATGCCTTCTGATATGCTTCCATGTTTCCACATAGAAATGAATTTCTGGGTAAAAGTATTACTGAAAACCTCTTCAGCATTCCTCAATTCAATTTTATATTGTATGATGAGTAAAATACTTGATCTTGATGGAATCAACATAAGAATAGATGGTGACAAAGTGACTAGAGCTGCAAGTGCCCTATTTCCACCGTGTTGGCACAGTTGTGTTTTGGCTCAGATAATAGACTTCTGCAACTGCAAGGTAGTATGTACTCTTCTGGGGCATGAGAAGTGACAAAGGAAATGCGAGCAATCGGATGGCTTTTAGAAGACAGGCCTCTATGAAAGGAGGTTGGGCTGTGACAAAAAACTTATGCCTATTACTCTAAGGACTATGCAGATATAAAAATTGCAAATTCTTATCTGATTTACACATGGTTTTTTTAGTATTGCAAGCATGGCAGTTTAAGTGGCAAAGCAAAACAAAAAAGTGTCCTGAGAAATACAGTCCCAAAGAGGGCAAACAAAACCAAATAGAAAAGCCCTCCTAAACACAGGATTTGCATTTTCTTAGCAGAATAAACTCTCTGTCTTGACTCTCTGGGCTCTCACTGAAGTGGAGGTCATGGCTAGTGACAACTGGGAGCTGTTCCTGGAGGCTTTCTTGCCTTTTTAGGTTATGAGGGTCTCTGTGTGTTTAGGATAATATGATTGACAGCTCCACTCCGGCCCCAATTAGCACCGTATAATTTATTAGCTTCTGCTTTCGGATTATGCGTTAACTTTACAAATATTTCAACCATGGAAACAGCAGCTATCAAGTGTCTCTTTCCTGATCCAGCTCATTGGGACTGCAGTTAAATACAAGGAGGGAGCTGTGCAGTTCTGTCAAGAGAGAATAATCATTTGTGTCTATGTGCAACTGGGGCTGTTGCAGCTCTTTAGGTCTCGGCTTGTGGAAAAAAGGGGTTGTTCTACTGGATTGGGGGTTAGGGCTTCGTTCCTACCACTGGGGTATGGTGCAGCATTGAGGCCAGTGTGCTGGCTCTTCCCAGGAGGGTCTATGTTTGTCCAAAGGGCATTGATAGAAAAGTTTGTGGCCCTCCTAACACCACTTCTTCGCTCCTCATTTCTGCAGCATGTGGTGAGAGTAGTAAATGCAGGAAAGAAGAGACTGAGTGAGGCAGGAGAGGGGATGACATGCAGAGTCAGGGCTGGGGCCAGAAGTTGAAGAGAGGAGAAGTGAAGAAGTCAGGCGGTGGGGGTGGAGGGGGCAAGTGGAGTTGAATGAGGAGGATGCTTTGTGGCTGTACCTGGGCCAGGTGGGGCAGGAGGAAATATGTCATGGGCCACCCTCCATAATGGCCAGTGCAGTATTGCGGCTCCTAATGGGATCGCTCTCCTGACACATCCCTGAAGAAATGCTCTAGTCCTCAGTCCCACTGTGGTTTTGTGGACTGCAGCCGAGCACAGCAAAGAGAGGTGCCTGTGCATGATGGTTGGTCCCATGGGTGCACACCCCCGCAGCCTGCACGGGCTTCTCCAGCGCCTTCTGCTTCTCCTGAAGAACCTGATGCAGAGAGTGCAGATGCAGGAGGCGGGGAATGTGGCAGCCAGCATCTCTCCATTGCAATTTACGCTCGCAGTTTTGGTGCACATTATTCACAGATTCTGCCTGGCTGAGGAGGCAGTAGAAGCTGCACTGCAAAGGTAACTCCTCCTATATGACAGAGATGGACATCAACAAGGGGGTCCTGCTAGTCTGAGCTGCTTGTCAGTACAGCTGGTTTAGAGAACAGTCTTACTGTGCTGGGAGCTAAATTAACAATATGGTTCCAAAGGCTGTAGCCTCAAAGCTTGGGAGCTGACTGAAGCAAAGCTTTTTCTTCCTTTTTTCCCCCCCCTTTTTTCCTCTTTCTCTTCTTTTTTCTTTTTATCTTTCTTTTTCTTTTTCTCTTTCTTTTTCTTTTTTCTCTTTCTTTTTTCTTTTTCTTTTTTCTTTTTCTCTTTTCCTTTTTCTTTTCCATTTCTTCCTTTTTTACTTTTCTTTTAACAACCCGCTATTGCCATTTCCCTATGCAAAATTGCCTGACATACACAATCAGTCTCTCACTCCTCCAAATAATCACAACACGAGTCCCTCTCCTTCTCCTGCTGCAAATGCTCCTCTGGGTGGCAGGCCAGGGAAGCCAGCCAGGACACCACAAACCCCCAGGGGAGCTGGCTCACTCTTCTGTAATCAAAAGGGCACGTTAATTACAACCCTTGTCCAGAAAAAGATGCACGAGAACTGCCAGTCAGAGAACTCTTGTGCATCCAAAGACACCAGCAGCATTTTCCTCCCTTCTGTGAAGGGACCAACCTTTAAGCCCCTGCTAGAGCTTGTCATGAACTTAAATAAGACTTCAAAGGGAAGGCAAGAAGAGACAGCGGTCCCTCCCGACCCAAGGAGGAGACAGGGCAGATACATTTCCCCAGAGACAGGCAGCACACAGTCCAGGGGAGGCACAGGGGATTACTCAGACTCTCTTTCATCCTCTCTCTCCTCCCCTCCTCCTCTGCCAGGGGGTCCTATGGAAAACCCTCCGGAAAAGAAGGTGAGAAGTAAGTAGTATCCCCCTAAAGCTCTCCAACACTGGACTGTAAATGCAGGGGCACAGATGTACGTGTCTACGAGCTCTGTGCTGCGTTCTTGCAACTGCAGCAACGTTGAAGCAAATCCTTCATTAAAATAAGGAGACTGTGACCACAAATACTATGTCCCATCCTCACCTACATCCTTCCCTTGACAGATCACTCTTACCCTCGGAGTTCGTTGAAATGGTACTCCTTTATGCTTTGCTAATTTTCAGTTATTTCCAGATCAGGAAATAAATGTCTGCAGTGCACGTGCCCCGAGCTGTCTTTGCAAACTCCTACAAACCGCTCTCGCGCCGCAGCAGGGGATGCTCTTACTATGCCAAATACTGCTGTGGCCTGCAGCAGGTCCCACTCCTCTGCCTTCTTCCCTGGGCTCTGCACAAATGGGCTGGGAGCGGTGCTCGTTCCTCTGTCCCAGCATGGCTCATCTGTTTGTCAGGTGAGTGGCTAGAAAGCACAAGCTGGTGCTGAGCTCTGCACAGCACTGGGAAAGGGGCAGCAGGAGGATCTGCTCTTGGGACTGCAGGACCAGGGACTCCAGCCCTGCACTTTCAACATGACAAGCGTGTGAAAGATACGACCCATGCAACATATAAGAAGGGTTTCTTTTGTATTCCCAGATTTCCTGCAAGCATTCATGACCTAGCAGGTAATAACCTATGATCCAAAGAGGAATAAAACAGACTCACGACAAGGCACCAAGGTTATTTGCTCTGTAACTGCACTAGGAGCTGTGGTTCCAGTCCTGCAAAGACTCACACCCAAGCCTTGAAGGTAAGTGGTGTGAGCAGTCCCTCTGGAGACAGAATAACACAGAATGAACAAAACTCATCAAGGACCAACCAGCGCAGGGTATGTGCCCTTTCAGACTGCAGTCCATCCAGAGTAGGAACATTTAAAAAAAGTTATTGGGGCATCAAACACCTAGAGCCACAATCTTGACTTTGGTGGTTGGATGCTTTCACAAGACAACAATAAAAAACAGTACCTGGAGAACAAATGTCAAAACCAATATTCGTGTATTCATTGCATGAATTCTCCTGTTTGGAAACTCGCACAGTCAAAATGAATTGTAAATGCCAATGAAGAAAATGACTGGTTTGTGCTTAAATGAATATTTCCAACTGTCTTTGGGCTGTATTGCCCAACCTGCCTCGTTATAAATTGCACAGGAGAAGGGGGAAAAAAGAAAGAATAAAGATATTATTGTGGGGAAGCCAAACCAATGACAGAGCCAGATTAAACTTAAAAAAAATAAAGAAAAAATACCAACAACTTTAAAAACAGCCGAAAAACCCTGCAGGCTCAATAGAATGTCCCTGTTATCTCCAAGCCTTTGCAGCAGTAAAGTTAAATGCTATATTTAGTTACTTTTCTCCAACAAAGCGCTGCTGCCTTCTTTCTTGATAGACACCTCAGAACATTTTTGGTTTAATGAGTAATACAAATTCTGGAGTCCTTCCCTTCCCTTTACAGTTTGTCTGGGCTCTGGCTAATTGGAGGCTGGCTGAGACTGAAACTCTCAGGGATGCGTCTGGCTGGAGGAATCGTGGCAAGTCACCTCCTGCCATTTGCCAAGCTCTGGCTGGGGATGCTCTGCACCCATTGTATCTTGCCAGCTTCTCACAGTATTTACTCACACTGCTTTAGCATACTTTGACTATTTTTCTTCCCAGAAATTGAGTTATTGCCAAGCTGAAACCTAGGAGAAGCAAGTCTGCGTTATTCTTAACCCCATTTCTAACAGGTGGTGAACGTTATGGCAGATATGTGAGAAGGACAGAAGGCAAAAACTCTAATCACAGCACAAAAGTCCATTTTCTGCTGCTTCTCTCAGTGTCACAGGTGTAACATTTGGACTCTCCTCTTACATGCATTGAACTTCATCAGCCTTCGAAGACAGCACATTAAGAAAAAAACCAGTAAAAACCTCAAAACACAATAATGTTGAGATCAGAGGTTTTGCCTGTAAAAAAAAAAGTATAGGGGGAAATTGTAATTTCTGCACTGATTTGTTGATTGTTCATCACCCTGTCACAACATTTGCATTTACCAGTGCAATAGCAATGCTAAATGCTACAGTCCACTCTTCTATCCCCTTCACGAAGAAACATCTGTTCCTAGGGAGCAGCTCCCTTGCCTTAACCCATCTTACAGATACACCAAAATGTAGCACTGTGACAATCTTGCAAATTTTTTTTTGTATTTACCACCATATTTTTTACTCGCTAAGAAAATATTTTCAGCTGCTGGGATTTCTAGTTGCCTTTAATGCAAAGTAATCAAATAACTCACTTCATCCGCATGACAGGTATTTTTCCTATATAATCCTGAAGTTTCCAGTTTACTTTGTTTCTCTTATTTAGCTTTAACTCTTCATAAAAGCACACAAGGTGAAAGAAGGAGATACCTTTAATGCAGCTTTCCTACTGTTAAATAGATCTTATTCCCCAGTTCAAAAAAAACAAAAATAAAACAACTATTAAAGTGACAAAATGACAGCAACAAGTAGACAAGGAGAAATGTTAGAGGCGACTCAGACCTATTGTCCATCACATGCCTTTCCTTCTGGTGTTCCCCTTAAAGGCTGTTGGGCTGAGGGCAAGCTGTTCTTGACGGGTTTCCTTCCTCCCTCTGCTTTAAGAGGGCTTTGCTTTCACCAGAAAGTGTTTCTTGTAAAAAAAAAAAACCACAAAAACAAACAAAAAACCACAACCAAACAACCGTTATATATCCAATGCAAATCGTGCCAAACTCTGAGAAGTGCCACCTTGGGTTTTGTCTTTCTGGGGTTTGAGCAGTTGTGCGTGGAACAGCTGCATCTCTGTAAGCCCAGGGCAGGTGGCCCTGGTCAGACAATTGCCGCTCACAACCACAAAGCTGAAAAATCTGACCACTTCCTTGGTAGTCTGAAAATGTTCGTGAGTTCCAGTTTCTTCTCCTTTTACTTTCTGATAACGTAAAATAAAAATCCAGTTCAAAACTGATAAGCTTTCCTGTGTCTGCACTCGAGAAACGATTTTCATTGCCATAAAAAAATATTCACACCACTGAAACCCCCTCTCGATTTCCTCTGCCCGTTATACGAAGGCCAGTGGGTTTGCATCATCATCCACGACGTCGTTTGTCTCTTTCAGAGCACTCTGACTGCAGTTCTGGGTCTGCTTAGAGTAGAGGTTCAACATCTTTGGCTCTCCTCTTGCCACAAAAGGATTTTCCTCTCCAAAGTAAGTCTAAAGTACTGTCCTTGCAATGCCAGGGCCTTTTAAGTTCCGTTGTCTTTCCCCGAGCTGCAGGGCCATGGCGGGCCTGGAAAAGGGTAAGGGGGGGATCTGAGAGTCTCTGAGTCGGCACATCAGCTCAGAAGGGATCCACCACAGAAGGAGTAACGGCGAGCTGCAAACCAAGATCAGAAGCTGTTACAAACTGACCCGATTTCAGCTCCGAATGCCACCATGTCTAACAGGCAGAGATCTACAGGGGAGAGCCAGGGGAAGAAGAATGAAGGACAGCTCTAAAACCAGTATAGATCCTTGCTTTTATCCTGAGGCTGCAAACCTGAGAACGGAGAGAAGAAAAAAAGGGAAGAAGAAACATAGGTACAGGCGTTCAAGGACAGAGAAAGACAAACCGCATTTCTGCCAGCTGAGATTCTAAAATGTGAGCTCCCCAGAGCCACGGGAGGCTGCGGAGCAAGAAGAGCCCAAGCCAGACCGGAGACAGGCACACGTCCCTCCTGTCTAAAGCGAGGAGCCGCTTCTGGCTGCAATAACCCAACTTTGTCACGGAGAACTGTCACCAGAGCAGGCTTTCCTTGCCTCCACAGCCACTGACTCAGGAACTGCCACTGCTGCCTATGCCTGTGTCACCTTTTTGTCGCCACTATGGCCACACAGCCTGATTTCTGGGTACCCCATCAGGAACCGGGTTTTGCTACCAGAGAAAAAATATTGACCCTTTTTGCCCAGCAAATGCAATTGTCCTTTCCTCTCAAAAACTGGGAGGGAAAAATTAATAAGAAGAGGAGATAGTGCATGAACCCATTTGTGGTGTAGAAATCACCTGCTCTGCTGTGGCCATCCACACTCCTTCTCTCAGGGCAGCCCATGGAGGGAGCCAAGGGGTGACTTTTGTGGAAGCTCCATCCTTCTCCCAGGTCTCCTTGCTCAAGGCAAGAGCAGGGCCAGGGCCGGGACAAGAATACCTCAAAGCAAGCTGTACCCTCAAGGCATGTTTGCTGGTGGCAGAAATTCAAAGGGTGTTGGAAGGGCGGTGATATGTTGCCCTGTCCCATACTCCCTCTCCTCTTCCTCACTCGCCTGGCCTGAGAGCCCCAAGAAGGGTAACCAGGGCAGACTTGAGGTGTCTCCCATGGGGTTTCTGTCCCCGGTTTGTTCTCCCACACTGGCATTCCAGCCACTACACCACGGGAGATCCTTCCCTACCTGCTATGGATGGCGTGGAAGCAAGGAGCAGGGGTGCAGCTGTGTCAGGGGCCCGGCGGACTGCGGGCAGCTCTTTACCTGCATCCACATTGAGGCCGAGGCTCTGTGCCATGTCCCCCGCCGCATTGGGGAAGGGTCCTGGTGTTGTCCACGCTGTGGTGGCACCTGCCTCGCTCTTGCCCAGTTCGCAGGGAGGGCTGACTGGTGTGGGCACGGAGGCAGGGGTGAGACGGTGGGGGCGGACGGAGGCAGTGGGCACCAGGAGCGAGCCATAGCGGGGGTCAAAGTGGGGCCCGTAGACTTCATGCATGGCAGCAGGGCGGGGGTAGGCAGTGCTCTGTGTCCCGATGTATG
>NW_010407874.1:0-1869 GCF_000710305.1 Buceros rhinoceros silvestris | reverse complement strand
CATGCATGGCATCAGGGCGGGTGTAGGCAGTGCTCTGGGTCCCGATGTATGGGTGGTGGTGGTGGTGGTGGTGGTGGTGGGTATGGTGCCAGGGCTCGGGGCCACCCTGGTGCAGGTGGCTGTGCAGAGAGGCTGGTGCGTAGGGGTCAGCAGCAGCCAAGGGCAGCTCACTGTGGGCGGCAGCTGCCAGGGGGCTGCTCAGGGTGGCTGGGACCGAGGAAGGCTGGTACGTGCTGTTCCAGAAGGATGGTGGAAAGCTGCGCTGGCTCATTGGGAAGGAGCCATCTGAGTGAAGGAAGCAGAGGAGAAAGGAAAGACAGCAATGAGCATACCAAGTGAGCCCTGATCTCCTTTCCCTAGGTGTCTGCCCCTCCCTGGATACCCTCAAGCCAGTCCTTGTATTCCCTTTATCGCCTCCAAAACTGCCACACAGAGGAAATTGCTCCTGGTAAGTACAGATTCCTCTCTGGTTAAACATCCAACACACCTAGCCCAAGGCTTGTCCGTGAAGCTGGAACTGTTTGGTCCAGGTTTCTCTTAGTATGTATTTGGGGAAAAGACTGTTTCAAAGTGGGGAGCAACTGCATGAGATGCACCTAAGGGCCAGCTTGAATTTTCTAAATATCTGGGGGCTATTCCACATCTAATACACTAGATTTACACTTGTTTCTTGGGTATATCATCAATGTATTTGAGAAGCACTTTGCAGATCTTTGTTGTTTGGCAGGGAAAAGGAGAAGGACTTTATATTTTCTTCGCCCAGGAAGCAATATGCAAGATGGACTAGTGATGATTACTAGCACCGATAGACATTACACATTATGAATTGGGCATGCACACTGTTCCCAAGACAAATAAAAACATGTTTGCCGGGGCGGTATGTCAGCTCTGCACCCTGGCATTAGTCAGGAGGAAGGGAAGCGGTTCATGACAAGCAAAGAAGTCTCCTCTCCCGCTGTCAATTCCAGCGCTGAGTATTTTTCACCCGTGAAATATCTAAAGTACTATTTCATTCTTAGAAACTCCTGACAGCAATTCATGGAGGGGCTGGGAAACCAGCTCTCAGCTGGGCAGGCAGCCCTGTGAGGGAGGGTCGGCAAAACTGTCTCCAAAGAAGTGCCTGCCTTAACTCCCTGGTGGGCAGGGTGTAGGGAGAGTTATTCCCCTCTGCCCTGGGTACACCCAGGGGTCTGTCCTGGTGAGGGGTCTGTCTGTCTGTCCTGTCCCTGGGTGAGTCAGGCATGGTTAAGGAGAGCTACCCATCATCCTTGGACTTGCCAGCACAAGGCTGCTGCTGTGTGCAGGTCTGAAAGCCCTCATTTTCAGAAATTTAGGGTCCTTGCCCCTGCTCCAGCAGCCACCAGGGTGGTGATAGACATAGGGACACACACAATCTGTTTTTCAGCAGTGGGAAGCTGCTAAGTGAGGTGGCTCCCACGTTTGCTTTTTGCTTTGTTCCCATCACTGTTTATGACCACGCTAAAGTTAAAGAGGAGTCAGCAGGGGAGGTGATTGCCATAGTGAGGGCGTCCCTCCCCGGCTTGTTTCGTTGCAGCCCTCTCCAGGTAAATCTCCTGCGGTTTAAAGGTGTACAGTCCCCCAGACTACCTCCCAGGCCGCTTCCCCTTGGGCCACCACAGCCCAGCGTGAACCGAAGCGGGGGGTTGCTGTTCTTTTTTCCCCTAAAAGGGTCAAGACACCCGCGGCTCCCGGCCCGGCAGTCCCCCCGACTACCTCCCAGGCCGCTTCCCCTTGGGCCACCACAGCCCAGCGTGAACCGAAGCGGGGGGTTGCTGTTCTTTTTTCCCCTAAAAGGGTCAAGACACCCGCGGCTCCCGGCCCGGCACAGCCGGCTCCCCGGAGCTGTCC
>NW_010407873.1:9840-10073 GCF_000710305.1 Buceros rhinoceros silvestris | reverse complement strand
AAGAGCCAGGAGGGAAGGTGGTGTTTGAGCGTTTGCCTTTGCTTCTTGCCTTGTGCGCCTGTTTTAACCTGTGGTTTTAATGGGTATTGTCCACTAGTTTTAACCCATGAATTGAAGAGCCAGGAGGGAAGGTGGTGTTTGAGCGTTTGCCTTTGCTTCTTGCCTTGTGCGCCTGTTTTAACCTGTGGTTTTAATGGGTATTGTCCACTAGTTTTAACCCATGAATTGTGGCG
>NW_010407873.1:5997-9662 GCF_000710305.1 Buceros rhinoceros silvestris | reverse complement strand
GAGCGCCCGCTCCTTCAGCGGGCAGCGCCTCTGACTGACGGGGATGCTTTGCCCTTAGTGGCGCGTGTAGAACTTTATCTCCAGAAGGAAAGTAAACCCCTAAATGGCGTAGATTTGGTACCCTTTTGGAAATGCAGAGTTCCTCTTTGCGGCTGCGTGGGTTCAGCCCTAGCAGAGCAGCATTCCCGTGTTTGTCTTCATCCACAGTGGACACGAGCGCCAGTTCTCTTACACGTGAATGTGCTATCTGTCTGCTTGTGAACCGAGTTTCAAACTCTTCTATCAACAGTGATTGCTGCCTGGGGAAAGGATTCCAATATATCAAAGCCTGAGGGAAAAGAAAGCCAAGAGTGGTTAGAGATTTCAAAGCAGAATGAAAAATGAGCATTAGAATTCATGACAAATAAAAGCAATTTGTAGTACAGAGGTAGGCGTTGTATTAAATAAATGCATTTAAAACATTGTATGTAAATGAAATAGATGTCTGCGTTTAAGAAGGAATAACAAGTGCCGTGCATCAGTGTTTAATAAGGTATTTGTTGGTAGTGAGAGACTTTGAAAATAAGATTACCTATAATTCACTGTTTACTTAAAAACTAATTTAATTTTTTCTTTATTAGAATCAGTCACATTTAGTCATATTGAGTAATATTTTATTCTTCCTTTGCTCTACCTGTAACATAAAATAGTATTTAGTGCTAGAAACAGTGGGAAAATATTTCTAGCAGCAAGATATTTAAAGACAGAAAAAGGAGTATCTTTCACTCTCAATTCTTGTGTGACAAGGATGTCTACCAGAAAAGCTGAAAAATATTTTTGGATGCCAAATTGGGTGACACTCGCTATTGAATTTTTTTCTCAAGCTTTTAGTTTCAGCTCATGAGTAAATCTATTTTATGTTTTCCTGTTTTCAGTGGAGATGTAGCAATGTCATGACAAAGCCGTTTCTGAGCAAGAGAACCTTATTCTTCAGTGATAATTAGATAATGTGTTTTGTCTCGTCTAGTGGTATAACAGCTACAAGTGAAGCAAAACACAGAAAACTCTCATAAAAATACATGAAATTATTGTATTGCTTGACCAGATGTGCGATGCGAGTAGATTACATGGTTGTTTTCTTTTAAACATTTTGGGCCTTTAGAAGGACAAGAGCTAATCTGTTGTGGTTTTCTTTTTTTTTTTTAAACACCATGTTTCATAATAGGTGTTTGCTTACAAGGAAAATTTTCTTCTAGTATTATTAAGATTTTTTCATTTTAAAGACTAATTATTGGCTGATCTTAAAGGACAGCAACTCTTTCCACCATGATGTGGTTGCTATTTGGAATATGTTCACAATTTTTATTAGATTCCAGTGATGAGCTTTATCTTAGTGAGAACCCTGGGGTTTACTTGGCGATACGTGAAATGTGTGCACGTGTCTGGGTGTGAGGTTTGAACCGGCAGCCCCTTTCTCCTTTCAAAGGAAGAACCTACCTAACCGAAATGTGAGGGGTTGCTTTCAGTCCTTGTTTCCAGGGCTCCAAACACTGAACCTGATTGGCCCACACCTGAGAAAATGACAAGTAGAGAGAGAGGTTGACATTTCCAGTTCCGTCTTTTTGTAAACTCTCTTCGGGTTGCTCAGAAAGCGTGACTGGCAAGTGCAGACATGCCCATCTCTGTTCTGGGATGAATCTCTTATCTCATTGTCACAAGTTTGTTTTTTTAACAAGATGGTTCCCTGATCACATTAGTGCAAAATGGGTTAAAACTTTTCCTACTTTTCAATGATTAAACTTTCTTTCCATCTTGTCTCACCTGTATCTAACCTGCTTTTCCCCTTTCTGTCACTGTTTCGTAACTTCTGATGTAGCTGTCACAGAACTGAGTTTTAGTCTATCTCTTATCTCATTGTCACAAGTTTGTTTTTTTAACAAGATGGTTCCCTGATCACATTAGTGCAAAACGGGTTAAAACTTTTCCTACTTTTCAATGACTAAACTTTCTTTCCATCTTGTCTCACCTGTTTTTCCCCTTTCTGTCACCGTTTCGTAACTTCTGATGTAGCCGTCACAGAACTGAGTTTTAGTCTGTGCCGGGTATTAAGAGTTTTATGATTTCAAAACAATTACTACTAACACAAGAAGTGAAAGTTTCAAAAATATTTTTACATGGAGAACCTTTTCCTTCCCTTTTTTCTCGCTTTTCCCCCCTTCTATCATCTTTCTCGCTTTTCCTCCCCTTTTGCCCTGTTTCCCCCAGAAGGCTGTATTCCTCGGTGACTGTACTTTGGGTGAGTGGAGAAACAGTAGGGACTGACAAGAATCTTTCAACTCTCACAGATTTTTCATTTCAAAATTTCTTGTAGTTTTGAGAGCAAAAAATATCGAAGCAGAAAATCTTTTATTGTTTGGGTTCTTCCGCAGCTTTAGAGCCAGGCAACCCAATATGGAATATTCCATCGCTCACAATAGCTCACAAGTTGATTTCAGTAATTTTTTTAATGATAGCCTGTATATCACACTTCTTAAAAACTTTTAAAACAGCTCCTATTAAACACAGATGAAAAAATTATTTTTATTTTAACTTTGTGAAAGGTCCTGTTTCAGTCAATGTGACAGTTACACTGTGGGTTTCAGTGTTACTGTTTAATGTATAATAATACAAATAAACTGGTTGAGCAGGGATACGTGTTTTTTTGTGTTAGTAACGTAAATGTGAAATGGTATATATATGCCCAGAAGTAGCTGTGTGACACCGTGGCTTCAGCGGCTATGCGGTGTGTCTTGGGGAACTGGGTATGCCTGTCCTTTGCTGTAAAGCTGACAACATTCAGTATCTTGTGTAAATAATCGTTTGATACTCAGTCACTTTTATAAACGTAGTTAGCCATCTCATGTTCCTACCTGGACTTTATAGTTTTGACTTGTCTCAATTTATCGTACGTATACATGATACATGGCATTCATTTGTGAATATTCTTTTTCAGCTGAACGGCAAGTTGACAGCTGGTCTGTGGTGAAAGTTATGATACTTTAAAGGACACACAATCTGCTGTGCTTTTCAAAACCCCCAAACAGGTAAGGTACAATCAAATTTTATACTAGATTGTGTTTTGCCAGTCAGGCACTGTTATAATTTGACAGGAGTGATGTGATACAATGAAATCTGAATGACATAATCCACCATGACATAACTGATAGGCCAAAGCAGAAATTTAATAAACATTTCCAATAAGTTTACTGTACGCAGTCTGTCATGTCCCCAGCCGTGCCCCAGAGTTATGCCAATGTTTGGGTCAGGTATTTGGTCTCAGGTATTACTAAATGTAACAGTTTGCTTATTCACGAGAAGTGGATGGGTGTTTCTGTGTACCCTTTCTGGGTATTCTGGATATGAATAATGTTGCAACTGTATAAGTATTCTAGTGAAGGCACCTGGAAATCATCTGGTTATAAATGGTCAGTAGAGAAGTTACTGAATGTGCAGAATCACTTAACCTACTTACATATAAATTTTGTGACACTGATACACTGTGTTGTGGCTACCTATGACCTAATTGGCTTCTTTCTGGAGTTCTTTGGTTTAAAAAAAAGACCACAACCTTAGGGCTTTTATTTTCCTGTTTTTCTACAGTGGCTTACTCAATTATAAGAAAGGTGTCTCCTCATCTACTTCTGATT
>NW_010407873.1:3869-5832 GCF_000710305.1 Buceros rhinoceros silvestris | reverse complement strand
CCTGCTACCATGGGAGGGTGCTGCTCTTATTCACTGAAGAACAGTTGGTGCAGCTAAACTGCCAAACCTCCTAAAATGGCGCTTAATACTTAAAATTAACAAAACATAAAATACTATTTTAAAAAAATTCTTTGCACACTGTCCCTTTAGCCACTATGTGCCAGTTATGCCTTGGCCCCTTTTCTAACTAGTTAATGATTTGGAATTAAGATTTTCAAAAGTTTTTGTAACCGACTAACTCTTGTGTTGGCAGTGGGAGTTGACAGCCTCCCAAATGTAGAACATAATTAGAATGCATTTGTTATCATACCTGCACTACCTGCGTTTATATGGAAAAAAGCCTTGTAAACAATTTGTACTCTTTTAAACAACTGTGTGATTAACAGCATTCATGAAAGAATTGCTTTTACAACCCTGAGGCAAGACTCCTGCATGGTATATTCCAAATTAGCCCGTGTAAATGTTTTCTGAAAGGGGACTGGGTTATGGAAACCAGAGAGCAATTGTCATGCGTTGCTTTACTTTTGCATTTAAAATATGGACTAAGGAATCTCTGTAACTAACTTAATATACTCTTATAACCTTTTGAAAAAAACTCCTCATATGTAAATCACTGTCAAAAATTTCATAGCGGTTTTTTGAGGGCTAAGGATAGTATGAATAGATTAATTATTAGTGAAAATTAGTAGAAAATTAAAGTGAAAAATATTTCTTTAAGATGCCAAGAGTAAAATGAGTACCAGATATTTTTTTTCCTTTGGAGCTTTAAGACCTTTCTGTAGGATTTTACCTGTCTGTAGGCAAAATCTTCTCAGTAAGGAGTGAAGTTATGGGTGCATATAAACACGCTAGTAATTTTGTCAGTAGTGTAATATAATTGATTTGTATGGATAAAAGTGGTAACACTTGCAGGTTCAATTCTTTATGTTGTTTTATCCTAAAATCTGGTGTAATAGAACTTATTTCCAAAAGAATTTTCTCACAGTTCATTCAACTGGTACAAAACAAGCAATTTTCTTCACATATTTTTGAGAGATTTTCTTGTGGGTGGTTTTTTAAATATAGGTAATGATTTAAATTAAGGCAGAGCTTGGGGAGCAGCAAGGGGGATTGATGAAGGAGAGAATGAATTGCTGCTTGTAGCTCACTAGATGGAATTGGGGGAGATGTTGTGGGAGGGGAGAGTTTCAACAAGCATCAGAAGACAGCCCAAATTCATGTTTGTAGTGCTCCCTACCTGCGAATGGTGATTTTGTTAAAAGCCTGAGCAGTGTAAACGTCAAGTCTTTTCCCGTGCTGCTGTTGACAAGGAACGGCAGAGCACAGGAAGTGTGTCTAAATATTGCTGTCTGTATCACCGGACTCAGCTGGCGTTGGCAGGTGGTAACTTACATTTCTTTGAACAAGTGAGTTTGTTTTACTGCTTGAGCCGTAAACCCCTCCAAAAAGGCCTGCCTTCCTAAGGTGGCTTAGAAGCATAACTGGTTTTCCTCACCGTTTTCCAAATGTGCATGTTGATTCTAGGAGCAACAGGGAGGTGCCTAGGTAAGCCTTCATACAGGCATGACTTTGACTCAGTCTGTGGGCAGGGGACATATTCGTACCTCAGCTCCCTAGAGTTGTCTGAAGCTTGCCACAATGCAGACGTCAAGGTGAATTTTGGCTGGAATTTAGGTGCCAGCCCATATTCAAAGTACAGTATGAATATACCCAGTTGTTCTGTAAAAATAAGAAACTTACCTCTCCAACTTTGAAGGTGCCTTTTGCCTTCAAAATAATGGTGTCCGCAAAGTCTCTCTGAATATATATTTCAGTTGAAATTCATGTCCTCCTTATTAAGGAATAATGTAATTGATGAAGGGCATTCAAGTTACTCAAGTCCTCAATTGTTCTGGTTAAAGACAGGAATAAACTGTCCCCTGCCTATGCGCGGTAGAAAGGCTGCAACTGCTCAGCACTGCAA
>NW_010407873.1:3330-3686 GCF_000710305.1 Buceros rhinoceros silvestris | reverse complement strand
CGCTCTTCCCTGCAAAGGCCAGGGGCACCACAGGTGATGACTGTAACTTTTTTTGCAAGTAGCCAGATGGTCTTGTTAGTCACCTGAATAGATAATAGGTAGCTCAGGAAATAAGTGCTTGTTGTCAGCTGAGAGGTAATTGTTTCTGGACACAGACTATCACCGGTTTAATCTGTTTGTATTGCCTTAGATGCTGCGTGAAATAATTTTCTTAGGCCTGGTAGACTATATGAGCTAAAACTAAAAATTATTGAGTGGTACTGAATTGTGGGAATACTGATAGTCTATCTAGGGGTTTTTTGGGGGAGGTTGGGTTTTGCTTTGGTTTTTGGGTTTTTTTTTTTTTTTTTTAGGAA
>NW_010407873.1:1939-3313 GCF_000710305.1 Buceros rhinoceros silvestris | reverse complement strand
CTTTTGTTTTTGGGTTTTTTTTTTTTTTTTTAGGAAATAAGCCTCAGGTACAAATGTTGTGATTTGGTATTATATTTAATGTGGTTATTTGTCATCATAATGCATTTCTGGGGTATTTTCCTTGAAAAGCAAGCTATACAATAAATTTCAGTAAATTTGACATATAAATTTCTAGGGCAAAAGCGGTAAAAGATAGAATACAGGCTCCAAAAGAGATTTGGGGATGATACGTTGCTAATGAATACAAATCTTTGTAAGTTATTGTCATGGTTTAGACCTAGCTGGCAACCAAGCACCACGCAGCTGCTCTCTCACTCCAGGAACAAGAAAATACAACAAAAGACTTAAGTGTTGGGACAAAGAACAGGGAGGGCACATTCACCAATTATTTTTTTTTTTTTTTAGGAAATAAGCCTCAGGTACAAATGTTGTGATTTGGTATTATATTTAATGTGGTTATTTGTCATCATAATGCATTTCTGGGGTATTTTCCTTGAAAAGCAAGCTATACAATAAATTTCAGTAAATTTGACATATAAATTTCTAGGGCAAAAGCGGTAAAAGATAGAATACAGGCTCCAAAAGAGATTTGGGGATGATACGTTGCTAATGAATACAAATCTTTGTAAGTTATTGTCATGGTTTAGACCTAGCTGGCAACCAAGCACCACGCAGCTGCTCTCTCACTCCAGGAACAAGAAAATACAACAAAAGACTTAAGTGTTGGGACAAAGAACAGGGAGGGCACATTCACCAATTATGGTCACTCTACGTGGGGAAACAAACTCAGTTTAATTTAAACAGCAAAACTACTACCAGATCACCAAAGGAATCGGAGTAGGACAGGAAGAAAAACAACAGGATCTTAAATATATCTTTCCTCCACCCCTCCCTTCTTTGCTGGGCCCGGTTTTGCTACCTCCTCCCTGAAACGTGGCACAGAGTGGGGCAGAGGATGAGGGTCACAGTCAGTCCCAGGCAGCTCCATGTTGCTTCTGCTGCTCCTTCCCTCTCCAGGGAAACACTCCTCACAGTCCACCCTGTGGCAATGTGGTGTCCCTCCCATGGTGTCCCTTCCATGTGGTGTTCCCTCCTCCATGAACTGCTCCAGCTAGCGTGGGGTCTCCTGTGGGCAGCAGTTCCCCAGTGAGGAACCGCTCCAGTGCGGGTCTCCCTCAGAGTCACAGCTTTTTTTTAGGAGCTTTTCTCCACCAGTTACCTCTGAGGACCACAAGGCTCCTGCTCCAGTGTGGGCTCCTCCACGGGCTGCCTATGGCCTGTCATATCGCCATATCATCACAGGCCAAAGGGAACAAATCCATTATCAATTGCCACCAGCAAGGAAACTTACTAGAAAAATGTCTAGTTTCACAC
>NW_010407873.1:0-1739 GCF_000710305.1 Buceros rhinoceros silvestris | reverse complement strand
CTGGTATATTCCCTCTTGTTTTTTTCACCCCAGAAGGAAAATTTATGTAATGCTACTCCATGAATTGCGTGCATTTCCTTTGCTGAGGAAAGTATTTCTTGCTTCTTACTTTCCCTCCATTCTGTGGAAAATTCAATGAGTTGGCAGTTGAATGAACTAATGAATCACTTGGTTTTCTCCCGGTTTGCTAGGGGTTTGTCAGTGCTCTGCTTGGATTATATTTGTATGTTGTCCTGGAGGAAAAGGTATTACCCTTTAAAGGTGTTTTACACTTACACAGAGTTTGTCTTCCCTTGGAGATATGCATCTTAGTTACTCAGCGGAGTTTATGCTCATCTTCAGGCACCTGCTTTTATATCCAGAAACTGGATATAAAAGTGTTTGCCACACTAACTGCTTTGGTATAGCTGTAAAAAGGATCTACCTCTTTTCCCCCCACCCAGCCTCAGTATAGACAGGGTCTAAGTTATGAATGTGATAATTAACTATACATTACAATTCATTAAATATTCTTAATTCTGATGTGGGAACAAATGAAATTCATCATTAGCAATTGAGTTGTAGAGTGAATGTCTGTGGGTGCAGGGCAATATGTATGCTAGAAGAAATTTATGCAGATTAAATCCATTAGCAATTTTCTGCACACCTCATTAAGCGAAATATCAAATCCCACTTAGCTCTTCTGCTGCTCTCATTAGACACTTTAAACCATACTATTCCATACTATGGAAACAAAAAATGTCCCTGGTGTAGTGTCCCACAAATGAATTCTCAAAATCTACAGCTGTCATACTAACACCTTGCACTAATCATGTTGCCTGACAGTGCTGTATCATTGTTCAGCCTGCCAAGAGACAGGCAGCCCTGGCAACTACAGAGGATCTTTCTGGAAAACAAGTGTGTTTGTTGCTTCTTGTCACAGGGCAGTCCAGGCTTTCTGGCAACATAAGAAGGCCTAAAGCATGTGTGCAGCTGTGCGTCGGGTGATGAAAAAACTTTCCAGTGATGATTGTTGAAAAGTTGTACTGTTGCTCTTCTTGTCAGGAAATACAGATTTATCAAAAACTGGAGGGTTTTGTGTGAGGATGTCACTCTGCTAGAATTCATAATAGAACAGTTTCCTGGGTTAATGGTTCAATGTCTGGTGTGGCTACAGCTGTGTCAGAGGCCATCGCTTTAAGCTGGTTTAAGCCAACACGATTGCTTAAGTAAGTGTACCCGACCTGCCCTGACCCCAGGAGCTCATTCCTGTCCTCCTCCCTGTGCTTATGCTGGCACAAGAATGAACAAAGGGCAACAAATTGGCTTATAATGAACCTGTCAAAATAAGACTGAATTAATTCTGGTGTAGTTAGGTTTGCTGATCCAATTCACCACCTAGCCTTGCAAATACATACTCCAGCCAGCACAGAAGAAGAGAAGAAGCTACGGGCTGAGGCTAGAGAGAGGGAAGTCAAGAAGTGCTTTGTTTCATGGTAATATTATCTTACGGCAGTTTAAAGTTTTCATGATTCTGTGGCAATAATGTGATCAGTAGTTCAAAGAAAGCTCTACAATCCAAAGTTGAATAAAAGTGGAAAACTTTAAAGGAGTTTGATTGCAAGAATTTGTCATTATTTTTGCAGGGAAAGGAAAAGAAAGAAGACTTTTCCCTTCTCTGACCATTTACACACAATAAGAAAAGATGTGAAAAAGTACAAGATAATATTATTACAACTTAGTGAATATTATATATTATA
>NW_010407872.1:10654-12890 GCF_000710305.1 Buceros rhinoceros silvestris | reverse complement strand
TAAAAACGGCATCGCTCCCTCTGCACCACCGAAGCGCCCCTCGTTCTCCTCGCTGGGGCTCCCCTCCAGAGGTACCCCTGCCCCTGCCCCATCCCCAGCCCGCCTGCGGAGAGCTGCCACCAGACAACGGCAAGCCGAGGAGCAGAGGAGGCTGTGTGGAGGCGGCCAGCCTCCAAACACTGTGCTTGGCTTGCAGCTGGCTTTCTTCTTCGCTGCTCACAAAGCGGTCTTGGGTCTTGTCCTTCTCCCCTGTTTTAGCTTTCTTTACGTCTTTTCCCACAGTCTTTCCCCCCAGCCCCAATCTCGACTCCAGGTCAATGTTGCAAAAAGCACTGGCATGGTCCCCTCCCCCCCTTACCTGGTGCACGAATTGATCGATACATAAGCACGTATGGCTGTGGACAGCTGTGTTTGTCACCTTGCTATCTGTGTGCGCGTGGCCTGTTCCCCCAGGACTTCCACTGTGGAGCCGAGTGTGGCACTTCCACAAACCAGCCCCTCAGATCTCAGCTGAGCCCACAGCAAAGGATGGGCAAGCAATGGGTTTGAAGTGGAGATGCCCAGCACTGCACTACATGGAACTCTGTGGCAGGAGATGGGAAGGCTCCAGCGGGGTGGTGTGCTGCAGTCCTTCCCTTGGGATCTGAGGTATGGCTCAGTCCAGAAACTTCCGGGACCCACCGAGGATGGCCAGCTTTTCTAGTCTTGACTAGGAGTCTGCCTCTTGCATTTTTCCTGCTGCTTCTCCTCCAGGCCTACAGGGACCCTCCATCCTTCCACTACTCTGCTGCCTCCCTTGCCTGGGAGCAGACAGAATCAAATTTGTTCCCACCTCCTGCCTTGCTGTGTCTATCATCAGGTCTGTCCTGTGACCCACCTGTCTCCCCACGGCAGCTTTCGTTCGCATCTATAACACCGCCTCTCCCACCAGTGACATGGCTGCATCCTCCCTGGCACACCCACAGCTGCTGGAAGCCGTAACTGGATTCCAGTCCCTCCCATATGGGCTTGGGGTGGGAAATAAAGTAAGCTTTCCCTCTCCTTCTGACGCCTCATTTTTAACGTTTTTCCTCTTCTTAAGTGGCTGTTCCTTTGCTCTGTCTCTGACAGCGAGGCTGAGCCATGGAAAGCAATGCTTTTGTCAAGGGAGAGGACAGCACGAAGGCTTTCCTCTTGGAGGGGTGCTAGAGAGCCCCGTCTTCTAGAAAGTCTTGCTGCAACAGGAGCCGGTAGGGAACCGTATGCCCAGCAGCAATACCATCATATAAACAGCCAGGGGAAATGGAAGGACAAGATGGGCAAGAGCGATTCCAGTCAAGAAGCTTGTTTTGAAGTAGCAGAGGCAGCAGCTCCAGCTCAGAGACCTGCCAGCATGTGCCCTGGAAACCATTGCTGACTGCCCCCTCCGTGCCACCGCATCCCTTCACCTACCCCCTGCTGCCACAGCCAGCCTGCATACACAGCGACCTGGAGTTGTACTGCCCGGTACCTGCCAGCTGGTTTGCGGTCTCCTCCTGTTGCACCCCGGTGAGCAGGGCCGGGCGGCGGGGTGATCTGCTGCTGCCTGCAGGCAGTGGGGAGCACGGGCAAGAGCAACACCACAAACCGTGGGGCGAGCACTTTCCTAAACTCTGCCTGGCCTGCTTCTGTCCTGCTAGGGACAAGCAAGCAGCGCTGATTGATGGAATGCCAGTGGAGGAAGACTTGCCATCCTTCAGGAGAAGCCTTTTCACTGGATGCCAGTACAGCACGGGAACAGGTGCCGGGATCTCCGTCCTTGGTGCAAAGCCGCAGTGATGTGACCTTGTACTGGGACAATCCTGCTTGCAGCTTACTACCTGGGCTACAGACCCCCACTGTCTCTTCACCAGCGCTTCTGCTGTCTCCTGGGGAGGACAGGGCAGTGTGGAGCCTCCCTTCTTTTCATAGCTTCCCTTGCTCAGGATACTTGCTGGGATGAAGGATTCCTCCTGGCACAGATGCCTGGGGAGAAGGGCCAACCTCTTCTAGTTACTGAGGAAGCCCAGAGCTTAGAGATCATTCTGCTACCCAGGGGACCACAATACTACTCCTCTGAGCCTCCACCTCACGCTACCACAACAGCTCCTCCTCCTCATCTTGGTTCACCAAAACCCCTGGCACTTCTTCTACCCTCCCAGAGCTCCTGCTCTGAGTTTATCAGCTCAGGCTCAGCAGTGGCGGCACTGCTGGACCCTACTCGCAGAGAGGCAGAGCT
>NW_010407872.1:0-10532 GCF_000710305.1 Buceros rhinoceros silvestris | reverse complement strand
CCCCCCGCCACACTCACTGCAGCACTTAAAATTGTACCAAGTGCAAAACCAGACACTTACTCACAAACATGCTGATATTTATCCTCCGCAGATTTTAAGGCTGAGGAGGAAGCACTGCATTCTCTGAGCCTGTGCAAAACACACGGAGTGCAAATATCTGTAGCTCAGGTCGGGTGCTCGTGTGGGACTGCGTATCTGGTTGCTGACAGCACGGTAAGAAGAGATTGAGCCTCTGCCATTACTCTTCAGAGGCGAATCGACGCAGACTCCCCGGGTGGCTAACCACCTGTTAAAACCCCGCTCTTTGCTTTGCCTAGCTTTAACACCCAGTGCCACCCCATCGCCCAGATCATGAAGACTTTCACTAGCTAACTTACTCTCCTTGAAAAGGTGCTTTATAGGTGAAACCTGTTCAAATTAGCTCCACGTTAGCTTTCCTTAGGCTCTTTTTTTAAGCCATAGGTGACATTAGTGTGTGCAGATTCCGCCTTCCTACTCTCCTTCCCTCTGAGTACCCCAGTTTTCGGTGCTACAGCCAAAAGCCAGGGACCTAACTGACCTTACTTTTCTCAGCAATCCCCTGTTGAGTACATCAGGCAGGTACAACTTGCAAACGTCCTCTTCGGGGTCTCTCCACATCCTCCCTAGTAGGGATGGACAGCCTGGGGGAGCAGAACCTACTGGTCATTTGTGGATTGAGCCCCTACGGAAGTGTGTCTATGGGGTTATGAGCAAGAGAACGTGTGCTCGGGGATCTACATTTTATATCCAAGATCCTGATAGGCAGAGTGCAGGATTCCCGTCCCTTCCTCTGCCTGACAAGGAGCAGACATTACAGCATATGACATCACTCGAATTAGTGACCAATCCACGTTGCTACTGGAGCCTCTTCTCTTTCCATTATGCACTACTGTCCCCAGAAGCCTTCAGATTCCTTCCTCCACCATGCCCAGGCACGCAGCGCTCTCCCTCTCAGCTGCAGAGGTGAGCTGACAGCGCTCCAGAGCCTGGCAGGCAGCAGCTGGCTCTCTTAATTGTACCCTGATAACACTTCCGCTAGACTTACGCCTCTCCATTGGAGGAGAAGGGCTTGAAGAGCCCTTACAATGTGCATGGCAGTCACCAACACATAACCTCACCTCCTCCGTGCACCAGGTTTGTTTCGCACGCTTCTGGCCGTGTTTAGCCTCAGTAATTTTACAGCATGTGGCAACCCATACTACAGAACTGCTTGCCCTTTTGGTTTTTCCCACAAGTCATTAAATGCCACCCTGGTAATGTTTGTGCACTGCAAACACTGCATAGTGGAACAGATACCACGACACATTACACTGACTCAACGAGCTTTTAGCTTATGATGGCACTTCTACTCCTCAGATCTGCTTTCAACCCTTGCTTTGCTTCAGCTCTTGCTTTGCCCTGCCTCAGCCTTCACAAGCCACTTCATCAGCAGCTTTCAGATACTCAAATACAGTAACAGGAAGTACTGAAAGATGATCCAGTAGTCACATTTACCAAAAATTTCAGGTAAAAGATTCCCGGAGTAAGAAGGCAGCTGCAAACTCAAGTCTCGCGTGACCAGCAGCCCCGTACCAGAATGGAGAGGGAAGCCACCAACCCTCATCCCCAGATGCTGCATCCCCAGTACTGCCTCTGAAGCTCGACGGCAGCGCCCCATTGTCACGCTCAACATTCTCCCTCTCTTAGCAGTGGTAACTGCAATGGCTGAAACAAAGAGCAGAACGGCAACAAACCGCCAAGGAGAGATGGAAGTCTCCTCTGTCTCTCCCCAGCTATAATGAAAGGTTTGCAGGCAAGTAAAGGGAGTGGAACAATGCTGAGAGGGACAAGTTTTATTGACGTGGTTAAAGCAGCATCTACTCCCGCCTTTCAGAGAGGACTGACAGAATTCAGAGATCCACTGGAAACCAGACAGTTACACTGGGATCCCAACCAAGAACTCGCTATCCCTGCCACTAGCGTCATCAAGCTAAGCTAATTATCACGGCCAGACTCTACCCTAGCACAAGGAACCTCAGCAGGCAGCAGCAGCAAAACACGACAGGGTAGCGCTGCTCCCGAAGGGACAGGCTCTCGGCTCGCTAGGGGTAAAAACCCCTCTAGGTGCCAGTCACCCTACAGCTGAAAGATTGCCACATGGCTCCAGTTCTGAGTTGCTTCTGTTGCGAAAATGCTGTATTTCATGACTCTTGGGGAAATATTCTAGAACTGGAAAAGAAATAAGGCTGGAGGAGCAGAGGCAGGGCTCAGCCTACCTGGAAGCTGTTGTTGTCACAAGCAACACAAGCCTTGAGCAGTCAGGATCCAGCTGGGGGAAAGGAGGTGCTAGGCAGAGCTCAGGCGGGGAGCAGGGGCAGCAGTGGGACCACCTCCCAGGGACACGAGAGTCACCAAGCTGGGTCGGACCAACGGGCTATCCAATCCCAGGAACCCACTCCCAGCACGGGGTGAGGACAGAGGGGTTTGTGACCAGGGCAGGCAGCCACCCCTCCTCTAACGCTCTCCCAGCCTCTAGCAGTTCACACCCTGTGGATCCCCTGAGCCAGTTGTGTTTACCAGCCCTTAGAAAAAACCATTTTTCTCTTGTGCATACAGCTGGGGTTTCAACCTGTGGAACTTCTAGCAGCCACAACACCCCGCAGAAAGGAGTTCCACAGCTACCTACACCTTTGGTGCAGTTGATGAGTCCTAGGGTTTTGGTTTCCCATGTTTATCAGGAAAGAGCAAGCACTTGTTCCCCATTCATCTTCTTCATGCCACCAACAATCTTCCGCACCCCCGTTCCTCCCACAGAAACCGTTCTGTACGCAGGGTGCATTTGTCCTCTCTCAACATTTCTGAGTTTTACAATCCTTATTCAGATGGAGGCTTCTAGAAATGCAGTACTGAAGTGCCGGCACGGAGAGGTAATTTTATACAGGCACGCAATAATTTTCTGTTTTGTTATTAATAATTGCTTTCCTAATAGCACCAAGCACTTATTTAACTTTTCTGAAAGACCCCAGAAAACCTGCCCCAGGTCCTGTATGTCAGGCGCTCCAGCGACCTCACCAAACCAACCTGGAGTGAGAGGCACATTCAGAGGTTCCTCCCTGCTCTAACTCACAGGGAAGCGTGAGGAAAAAGTAATTGTCAACTATGACAATACTTGTCTAATGGCTATTCAAGACAAAAAGACAAAGTCAAAAAGCACCCAGAACAGAGTTATAATAAATTAAACATACAGGTACGTAAGCCCTAAAAAGCAGATGATAACAAGGACCGTAAGGAAGACCAGGACTCCTGAGACGCTAACGTATTGAACCACTACAGGAACCACTCCAGCGCAACCTTCAAGAGCTTCCGCCAGAAACTTCACAACTGGTAAGAAAGCGAAATTATTGTGGGCTTCATGGGAAAGAGCAAATTTATTATGGGATGTTTGAGGGGAATTGTGGGACTGTGTAAAGCTTATAATGCAATGTTTTAAGGAAGATTATGGGTGCAAAGCTTACTAGATGTTTAGGGGAAGGATCCAAAGAGGGGGAAGAGAGGTACCAAGCTCGATCAGGGAGAAGCGAGCATGGGAAATGGAGAGAAGAAATAAATAGAAGGTACCAGTCTCAAGGAGACTGGCTACTGGTCGGTGCACCTGACTGGCTGAGCCCTACAACCAACGACCACCCCCCATCCTGGCCTGCTATCAAGCTAACGCTGGCCGTTTCCTCTGCATACACGCGCGTTTGTGATCTGCTAGCACCTGTAAGCTGGACTAGTCCTTCAGTGGGAGAAGAGGTCCAAGAGCTATGTTCCAGACAGACCACAAGTCCGAGGACCAGCCACCAGTGATCCAAAAGTGTGTGCACAATCTACTAGCACGCTCTGCATCTGGTGGGGCAGAGTAAGAACACGACGAGGCCTCTTTTACCACTCATGTTCTGTGAGCACTGCTTGACCAGCAGGTCAAGGGAGGTTCTGCTCTGCCCTAGTGAGGCCGTATCTGGAATGCTGTGTCCAGGCCTGCGCTCCCCAATTCAAGACAAGGAACTACTGGAAGGAGTCTAGCGGAGGGCTACGAAGATGATGAGGGGGCTGGAGCATCTCTCTTACGAGGAAATGCTGAGAGTCCTGGGTCTGCTTAGCCTGGAGGAGACAAGACTGAGAGGGGATCTTATCAATGCTTATAAATATCTAAAGGGTGGGTGTCAGGAGGATGGGGCCAGGCTCCTTTCAGTGGAGCCCAGCAACAGGACAAGGGCAACAGGCACAAACTAGAACACAGGAAGTTCCACTTGAACATAAGGAAAAACTTTGAGGGTGACAGAGCACGGGAACAGGCTGCCCAGAGAGGTTGTGGAGTCTCCTTCTCCGGCAATTTTCAAAACCTGCCTGGATGCGTTCCTGTGCAACCTGCTCTAGGTGAACCTGCTTTAGCAGAGGAAGTTAGACTAGATGATCCCCAGAGGAACCTTCCAACCCCTAACGTTCTGTGATTTTGTGTTTCCATGGACACTCTCCGCAGCACTTCAGTTTCTGCTAGTCCATGTCTGGTTGTATCTACAGTGCGTGTGTCTGAGGGACTTCCTGGTGTTCCCACTTGGCCTCACTACTTGCTGAACCTGGTAACACAGGAGAAGCAGCAGCCTCACATGTAGCAGACCAGGACAGGATTCCCTAAACCCTTCAGCCCACTGCCTTCAGCTGCCCTTTACACTGGAAGAGCACATCCCGTTCTCCCATGAGTGTCACACATTGTGGTGGATCAGAAGATGGAGAGTCCACTTGGGGTAGAAAGAAAGCTTACGAATGAATTGTCTCTAGAAAAACATTTATGCACGGGAGAGCAGAACCAAAGAAGAGAGTATCTGACAAGGGAAAGGGACCTGCGTTGTTTAAATAGAAAGAGCCCAGATCACTGCTTGTTACACCTCAAGGAGAAGCAACCACATCTAGGCTGAACATAAAGAACAACCATGATTGTCATTCACCCTTGTGCTGGTCCCCAGTAGTCCCTTAACTCTTGGCTTCCCAGACTGCAGCAGGGATTGCTGCTGGTCCTGGAGCTGTGAACTGGATTAGCACAAAGTGACAACAGGCAGCTAGGGACCGGCACAGGTTCACTGGCCTAGGAGCTCCTGCCCTGCCCTGCCCGCGCTCTTCTGACAGGCACCGCACAGTACAGCCTTCATCCAGGCAGCCAGCATTTCAGCTTCTGCTGCTGGCTTCTTCACAAACATGCACGCTGCAGAGCCTAAGCACAGGTACCAGCAACGCCAGAGTATCAGATGGGAGCGGAAGGGGTTCTGTTGCAAAAGTGTAAGGGCACATGACAGAATTCTGTGTTCAAGGGAGAAGGACAAGAGAAGCAAACGTATAAAACTTTTAATGGGTCCACGCATCAGTCCTTGAGGCAGAAGGGAAGGAGCAAACAGGGCTGCAGCTGCCCCGGGCGCTCGGTGCTGCAGAGGTCACCTGCACCGAGCAGGAAAGACGAGGTGGTACCGGCACAGCTGCAGCAGCGCCCAAGCCTTTGCTCTCTAAGGAAGGGACCAACACCTGGAAAACCAGTTCCTCTCACTGTCCAGTTTGTTTCACTCTATGCTTCTTCCTGGTAGGGACCTGAGGACGCATCGCTTTGGGAGAAGGCCGGCCGGCCTTGAAGTGTCTTCTCTGCGCCTGCAATGACTGTCTCTTCTTCAAAGCGGGCTGTAGTGGCTTCTGCTGCTCTTTGTCAACTTTTGATCCCTCAAGTTTCTTCTTTTTTGGCTGAGGCTCCGTGACAGTATCAGGAACAGTGGACGGAGCTGCTGCTTCCACAGCAGGTTCTTCATCTGAAACATGAGAGAAAGGTGCTGTAAGAAGAACCTGCATGGCTTCCGCAGGGAAGCCGCCTGTGAGCGCAGGCCCAGGCAGCTCAGCTGGGCTCCAGCACTGGACTTACCTTTTTGTGCCTGGGGGATGGCATTAGAGAATTTCTTGAACTTGGCAATGAAGAACCCATCCATATTGTGCGTGTGGGGATAGAAACGCCGCGTCAACTTGAGGGAGGGGTGGAAGCGACGATCCTTGAACCTGGAGGATGAAGTGGAGAAGTGGTAGAATGCCTCTGCTCAAACCTTGCCACCAAGAAAGCTTGCGACCCGGCACGCACCTGGTGAAGCCTTCCTTGCCAAAGTCCAGGCCTGTGGCCACCAAACGAACGTTGCGTTTCTTCAGGGCATAATCCACAACCCACTCGTTCTCCTCCACCTGCCAGAGACTAAGCATTAGGATCCAAATCTCACCAGTCCCCTGAGCAGGAGGTGACCACAGCAGAGCACGGACGGGACTTACCGTGATAGAGCAAGTGCAGTAGACTATGTAGCCCCCTGTCTCTGAGGCAGCATTGACAGAATCTATAGCACTAAGAATCAGTTCCTTCTGCAGGTGAGCACAGCGCAGGATGTCTTTCTCATCCTGAAAGAGGAAGATCGGTTAGGATGCCAGAGGCATGGGGAAGCACCCCAGATCTCTATTACGGATAGAGAGATGACTAGAGAGCAAAGCACATGTAATGTAGAAAAAAGATCCTGGAGTCTCCTGCAGAACTAACCTCACAAAACCTAGCTCTAGCACAACACACAGAACAGGAAAGAGAAGAAAAAATCAGTGCATCTGCCTATTGCAGGCACCTCTCAAGAACAAAGCTGCCCTGAAGTTGCTCCTCTTACACTCGAGCCCCATCCTGTGTCCCCACTAGTCACTCACCTTGTTGGTTTTGACAGCAGGGTCCTTGGAAATGATACCTGTTCCACTACAAGGAGCATCAAGCAAGACACGGTCAAACCCTCCAAGCACCTACAGGCAGATGTACAGTGGAATTACACTCACGGGTGTGGACTCAGGACAAAACCAAGAATAGGAAGGGAACCAGAAGACTAGGAAGGCAGGAAAGACCCCTTGGCTCCTGCCTGTCCCAACTGCCTGTCTCCATATCCAATAACATACTCCCCATCAGCTCTACTCATCCTCCTGTAACAAGAGGCTTTGGAAAACATGGCTTTACTAAAGGGACAGCACAGCACCTCAGGCAAGCACGGTAAGGACCCCAAAGCAGGCAGGAACATACCTTGGGGAACTGGCGTCCATCGCAGTTACTGACGACAGCATTGGTGACTCCCAGCCGATGCAAGTTCCCCACCACGCTACGCAGCCGCTCAGCATTGCTGTCATTGGCCAAGATCATACCTGTGTTCTTCATAAGCTGAGCTGCCAGAGGTCAAAACACATCAGCAAGGGCCTGAAAATCTCCTGCACTTTTGCCCATAGTGACAACCGCCCCCCTCCTTTCCCCAAGTTCAATCCCCTTCTGTCCTCCCTTTCCATACAGACCAGTAGAAACACATCACTTCACAAAGCATCGCTCCTAAGCCTCCCACCCAAGGCTCCAGGGTGGTACCTATGTAGCTGGTCTTGCCTCCTGGGGCACAGCACATATCCAGGATGCGTTCGTTCTCCTGGGGAGCCAGAGCCATGACAGGGAGGAGACTGGAGGCTCCTTGCAGCATGTAGTGCCCAGCCAGATACTCGGGGGTGGCACCTGGGCACGGAAGGCAGAACAAACAACACATGAAAGAAAGGAAACCAAGAGCAGGTCAGCTCAGCGCTACGACAGGAAGGGTGATCTCACCAATAGGCACAGAGGAGTCATAAATAACAAGTCCTGTTTTTGACCACTTCCCCAAGGGGTCAAGATTCACACCACGATTGATTAGAGCCTGCAAGACAAGGAGACGGGACTGAGACGCGCCCCTGCGTGACAAGTGGCGCAGGAGACAACCACAGGCTCCTGCTCACCTGCGCCAGGTCCCGTCGCCGTGTCTTGAGTGTATTGGTACGAATGGTCACAGGGCGGGGAACCTCATTGGCTTCCAGGAAATTTATCAGCTGAATAAAAGAAGGGTCAGAGAAGAGAGACAAAAATGAAGACCCAGAGAGGCAGCCAAATCCCCATCAGTCAGCAAAGGTACGGGCAGGGTCCTACCTCAGGGAGCGGGAAGATGTCCATGAGCTTTGTGAGCAGGAAGTCACTGTAGGAATAGTAAGCAGCCATGTCCCGGCGCAACAACGCAAGGTACTCCTGTCGTGTGTGTCCTTCCTCCCGCTTCACCACGAAGTCCTGCAGCACCTCCATGTTGCCCTTGATTCGCTGGTGAATGATGTGCAGGTCAGGCGGCTCAGCAGGTAGAAGGACCGTTAAGGAATCATAAACAGCCAAAAAACTAGCACTAGGCTCTTTACGAGAGCAATTGGTCACGCGGGACCCCTGCATCACAGCACCCGCTCCAGAAAGGCCTTGTGGGAATGTGCTTTCAGCAGAGGCAGAGACCCAAAGGAAGAACCAGACAAAAAACCTCACAAGGCAGAAACTACAAGGTATTTAAAAGAATTTGCTTAGTTACTTTATATAAACAGAAAAAAACTAAGAAAAAGACAACAACAACAAAGAGTCTTCTAGTACTAAAAACATTACCTGTAGCAGAAAGAAGATGAGAAGTTCTCCAAGGGCAACTAAGGGTCACAGAGGAGAATGGGAAGAGGTGGGATTAAACTGGTCTGGGGGAGCAGGGAATTAAAATCACCAAAGAACAACAACAAGCACTCTGGATGCAGAAATTGCTGTCATCAGAAGTTCTAGGAATAGGTTAGACAAACACCTGCCAGGCAAATCAGGGTACAGAGGGAGGAACTACACGAAAAGATACCCAGGTGCATTTAGGACTAGAACGGAACTGGGGCAGGCTCCAAGCTCCGTACGGAGCGTAACAGATTTCCTAACGGCGCTGCGAAGCCGCGCAGTGTTGTACGCTGTGCGTTACGGCAGCTCATCTAAAAATACCGTATCGCGCACAGAACACCCTTACCAAGCAGTACTCACGATAAAGCCCGCGTGAAGCTCTTCGGTTCTCTGCAGGCCCTGTGCTGCCGCGTGCATATGGTTTACGGACGCCACAGATAAAAAGGATATCCTCTCTCTCAATCTGTTCGTTTGTTGGCAGTTTAAATTGTTCGTCTATATCCAGGTTGAGCTGCAGATCTGGGCTCTCTTCCTCCTTCTGTCCTGTTTTCTGCCTGCTTGCCCCCTCTACTGCATCCTCTGCCGCCTCCTCCTCCTCCTCCTCCTCCTCCCCTTCACTGTCATCTTCGCTGAGGCCTCCCCTAAGGACAAAGTACAGCACGGATGTTTTACACGAGAACAGTATCGCACAGATGCTTCACAGCCACCGTTTCTCAGACGGCAGAGAGCAAAAGGGAATGAACAATGCAGGCTCCTCATCTAACCAGGCAAAACTCTGTGGGACTGGTGATGTTCTCGAATCCTCACCTGCCAGACTTCTGCTTCAGGGCAGCTTTTTCAATAGGCAGCAGCTAAACAGAGACAAAAACATTAACAAAAGATATCCCCAGGTACCCCCTTACTTCCCACCATCTGTGAAATTTATCTGATCTGTTTAAAAAGGACAGCAGTCAAAAACCACCAAATGTTACGCTGGGATCAGTTGCGAAACTTTAAATTGTTCTTGTGAAGGCAAGAACGGGAAAGCCCTCCACCACTTCACCATTCCCCCCGCCCCGGTAAAGCCGCCCTTTTCCCCCAGGCCTGACTGATAGGCCCTTTCAGCCAGCAAAGTCAGTATTTCTTGCATAATTAAGGGCAAAAAGCTCCTACCTCTTCTTCTTCAGATGATGATGAGGCACCATAATCATCCACCATCTCCTCACTGCTCCCATCCTCCTCCTCCTCCTCCATCTCCCAGCCGTCCTCTTCCACCTCACCATCACTGGATAGCGTGTCTTTGTTTCCCTTGGACGGGGTTTTTTTGGCTTTAGCTGGAGCCAGCCATTTTGAGTTGCCATCGCTGAAGCCAGACTGGCCACAAGAGGTTTGTCCTGCTGTTTTTTCAGCACGTTTCTTCTTCCGTGGGGGTACCTGCTCTTTAACTACAGGCAGAAGAAAAGGATGGAAGTTTGGCGTTATTCTCAAAAGCAGCTGTCCTGTTTTTTCAGTTGTTATACACAAGAGGCCGTCATCCTAACCCTGAGCTGCCTGTCCAAGAGAAGGGACTGCTTGCTCTCTGCATCACTTTTCTCCATCACAAACAAGAGTGTATTCGCACCTCTGCCCCAAAGAAACTTGAAAGAGACTGAACTAGAATTACCAAAGAAAAACACAGCTACAAAATTCTTACAGTATTTGCTCTGTTATATTACAGCACCCTCCTTCCCAAATCTTTGCCTACCCTGCCTTCTTCCTTCTGCACCAGCTTCCTGGGCGACGCAGGACATAACCCAGTGAGCCTCAGCTACCCCACCTGCCCGCGATAACCTCGGTGGGCAAGGAGGGTAACTCAGAAGGAGCTTTAATACACACGAGAGACCTTTTACGGGTTTATTCTTGCGAAAGCACTGCCGCCTGGCAGCGCAGGGACCAGAAACTAGGGAACACTCGTTCAAAACACTGAAGCTCTACCTGCCGCACACAGGAAGAAAAG
>NW_010407871.1:7734-8024 GCF_000710305.1 Buceros rhinoceros silvestris | reverse complement strand
AGATGGAGGAGCTGGCGAAGCTGAAGAGCCGCATCGAGGAGGAGAACAAGGCACTGATCCTCAAGGACAAGGACAACACGCAGAAGTTCCTGGCGGAGGAGGCCGAGAAGATGAAGCAGGTGGCGGAGGAGGTGGCCCGGCTCAGCGTGGAGGCCCAGGAGGCCGCCCGCCTCCGGAAGCTGGCCGAGGACGACCTGGCACAGCAGCGGGTGCTGGACGAGAAGATGCTGAAGGAGAAGATGCAGGCGGGGCAGGAGGCCCCCCCGCCGAAAGGCGAAGGCGGGATGCCG
>NW_010407871.1:6921-7608 GCF_000710305.1 Buceros rhinoceros silvestris | reverse complement strand
GGCACAGGAGCAGGCGAAGCGGCTGCAGGAGTACAAGGAGCAGATGCAGCAGCGCCTGGCTGAGGAGACCGAGGGCTTCCAGAAGACTCTGGAGGCCGAGCGCCGGCGGCAGCTGGAGATCACAGCCGAAGCTGAGCGCCTCAAGCTGCACGTGGCGGAGATGAGCGTGGCCCAGGCCAAGGCCGAGGAGGAGGCCAGGCGGTTCAAGAAGCAGGCGGAGGAGATCAGTGAAAGGCTGCACGAGACTGAGCTGGCCACGCAGGAGAAGATGACGCTGGTGCACACGCTGGAGATCCAGCGGCACCAGAGCGACCAGGATGCCGAGAAGCTGCGTGGGGCCATCACCGAGCTGGAGCGGGAGAAGGAGAAGCTGAAGCAGGAGGCAGCATTGCTGCAGCAGAAGGCGGAGGAGGTATGGGGCCATGGGTCCCCCTCGGCGGGGGTGGTGCATGGGGAGCTCCTTCCCTCTCCCCAGCTGCCGCACGCTGCGTCCTGGCCCCTGGCCAGGTTCCAGGAGGTCCCTGAGGACCACTGCCACAGCCCAGGGGTCATGGCGAGTGGCTGCTGGTGGGGCAGGACCCCCAACCGTGGGTAAAGAGCATGCACAGAGCCAGCACCAGGCAAACCCCATGGCAGCGTGTCAGAGTGAGGCCTCTCACCCCCCTTGCCCCGGTGATACCCACCGCC
>NW_010407871.1:6270-6904 GCF_000710305.1 Buceros rhinoceros silvestris | reverse complement strand
CTGTGGGGCCAGGGCGCCCAACCGTGGGTAAAGAGCATGCACAGAGCCATCACCAGGCAAACCCCATGGCAGCGTGTCAGAGTGAGGCCTCTCACCCCCCTTGCCCCGGTGATCCCCACTGCCAATAGCGGCTCTGCGGCTCCGTGGTGCGCCCTGCCTCGTTCCTCTCTGTAGTCAAGAGCCGTCTCTAGCTCCCAGCCCAGCACTGGGCTCCCCAACCCCGCAGAGCCCTCGTGTCCTTTCCCTGCTCATCCCACCCCTGTGTTGTCTGTGGCTTCCCAACCCCAGTGCAGCTCCCTTAACTCCTCACCTCCAAGCAGAGCAGCTGGGCAGTCCTGCAACCCCCAGCCCGCTGCCACCCCTCCTGCTCATCCCCCCACCCTGCCAGCGCTGCCGCGGTGCCATCTGACCATACCATCCTTTCTCCCGCTCCAGATGCAGGTGGCCCAGCAGGCACAGCTGCGCCAGGAGACGCAGCTACTCCAGCAGACCTTCCTGACGGAGAAGGATGCGCTGCTGCAGAAGGAGAAGTTTATCGAGGAGGAGAAGGCAAAGTTGGAGAAACTCTTCAAAGACGAGGTGGACAAAGCCCAGAAACTGAAGGCGGAGCAGGAGCGGCAGCCGGCGGAGGCAG
>NW_010407871.1:5209-6252 GCF_000710305.1 Buceros rhinoceros silvestris | reverse complement strand
CAAAGGGGATATCAGGTGGCCGGGAAAGACAAAGGGGGAGGAGGTGCCAGGCGGTAGGCAGGCTGCGGCACCAGCAGGAGCGGCAGCAGCAGGAGATGGAGCAGGAGAAGCAGCAGTTGAAGGCCATGCTGGATGAAGCCAAGAAGCACCAGAAAGAAGCGGAGGAAAATGTCCGGCACAAGCAGGAAGAATTGCAGGAGCTGGAGATGCAGCGGCAGCAGCAGGAGAAGCTGCTGGAAGAGGAGAACAAGAAGCTGAGGGAGAGGCTGGAGCAGATACAGGAAGAGTACAAGGCTGCACTGGCCCAGACGCGGGAGATCATGATCCAGACAGATGACCTGCCCAGGGAGGCCATGGTTACGACCACACAGGTGTCAGATATCAAGGCAGTGCCCAACGGCAGGGACGCGGTGGATGGTCTGGCGCAGAACGGGGAGCCTGAGTTCGCCTTTGATGGCATCCGCAAGAAGGTGTCCGCGGAGAAGCTAGCTGACGCTGGCATCTTGAGCCGGGAGAGCCTAGACAGTTTGGTGAAGGGTGTCGTGAGCGTTGGCGAGCTCTCACAGAGGGAAGATGTCAAGAGGTACCTGCAGGGCAAGAGCAGCATCGCCGGCTTGTTGATCAAACCCTCCAATCAGAAGATGAGCATCTACGAAGCCATGAAGAAGCAGCTGCTCAGCCCTGGCACTGCGCTGGTTCTCTTGGAAGCTCAGGCTGCCTCTGGCTTCGTCATCGACCCTGTGCGCAACACGAGGCTCTCGGTGAATGAGGCAGTGAGAGAGGGGGTGATCGGGCCTGAGCTGCACAACAAGATGCTCTCCGCCGAACGGGCTGTCACGGGCTACAAGGATCCCTACACAGGTGATCAGATCTCCCTCTTCCAGGCCATGAAGAAGGAGCTCATCGTCAAGGAGCACGGCATCCGCCTGCTCGAGGCCCAGATCGCCACCGGCGGCATCATCGACCCCGTGCACAGCCACCGCCTGCCCGTCGAGGTGGCCTACCAACGGGGCTACTTTTGCCCAGAACTGAACCAAGTCTAC
>NW_010407871.1:4097-4987 GCF_000710305.1 Buceros rhinoceros silvestris | reverse complement strand
AGCCGCCTACAAGCGCGGCTACTTTGACGAGGAGATGAACCGGACCCTCTCTGACCCCACTGATGACACCAAGGGCTTCTTTGACCCCAACACGCAGGAGAACCTCACCTACCTGCAGCTGATGGAGCGGTGTGTGACTGACCCAGACACAGGGCTGTGCCTCCTGCCGATCACCGACCAGGCGGCCAAAGCGAGAGAGCAGGTCTACACCGACAAAGAAGCGAAGGACGTCTTTAAGAAGGCCACGGTGACGGCACCGTTTGGGAAGTTCCAGGGGAAGACAGTGACCATCTGGGAGATCATCAACTCGGAGTACTTCACTGAGGACCAAAGGCGGGACCTGATCCAGCAGTACAGGACTGGCAAGATCACGGTGGAGAGGATCATCAAGATCATCATCACGGTTGTGGAGGAAAGTGAGAAGAAGAGCCAGATGTGCTTTGAGGGCCTCCGGGCCCCTGTGCCTGCTGCCGAGCTGCTGGAAAGCAGGATCATCAACAAGGACCTCTACAACCAGCTGCACCAGGGCAAGAAGTCTGTGAAGGACGTGGCGGAGATGGAGCCCGTGCGACAGTACCTGAGGGGCTCGGATGCCATCGCCGGCGTCCTCGTGGAGTCCACCGGCCAAAAGCTCACCTTCTATGACGCCCTGAAGAGAAACCTGCTGAAGCCAGAGGTTGCCCTGTCCCTGCTGGAAGCACAGGCTGCCACTGGCTATGTCATCGACCCTGTGGGGAACAAGCTGTTCTCCGTTGATGAGGCGGTGAAGGCCGAGGTGGTGGGGCCGGAGTTCCACGAGAAGCTGCTGTCAGCGGAGAAGGCAGTGACTGGCTACAAAGCTCCCTACAAGGGCCCGCCAGGTTTACCCTACCAGGGCCTTGAGAAACGGC
>NW_010407871.1:3311-4053 GCF_000710305.1 Buceros rhinoceros silvestris | reverse complement strand
ATCCCTACACGGGCCAGACAGTTTCACTCTACCAGGCACTGAAGAAGGGCCTCATCCCCAGCGATGTCGGGCTCCGTCTGCTGGACGTCCAGCTCGCCACTGGTGGTATCATCGACCCCGTCAACAGCCACCGGCTCCCGCTTGAGGTCGCCTACAAGCGTGGCCACTTTGACCCGGAGATAAACAAGGCTCTGTCAGAACTCCGGGATGATGCCAAGGCTTTCTTCTGCCCCAATACCCAAGAGCACCTCACCTACGCCCAGCTGCAGAAGACCTGCCACCACGACAAGCAGACTGGCTTCCGCCTGCTGCCACTGTCAGACAAAGCCATCCGGTCACAGCAGGAGGAGGTCTACACTGACAGCCAGGCCAAGGAGAGCTTCGACAAGGCGACCGTGGAGGTGCCGGTGGGCAGCATGAAGGGCCAGACGATGACCATCTGGGAGCTGATCCACTCCGAGTACTTCACAGAGGAGCACAGACAGGAGCTCCTCCGGCAGTACAAGACGGGCAAGGTGACTATTGAGAAGATCATCAAGATCGTGATCACCATCATCGAGGAGACAGAGACCAAGAAACAGGAGAAGCTGACATTCAGCGGCCTTCGGGCGCCTGTCCCCGCCAGTGAGCTGCTGGAGTCCCGCATCATCAACAAGGCCCAGTACGAGCAGCTGAAGGAAGGCAAGAAGTCGGTGAAGGACCTCGCCGAGACAGAGGCTGTGCAGAGGGTCATGAGGGGCAG
>NW_010407871.1:0-3248 GCF_000710305.1 Buceros rhinoceros silvestris | reverse complement strand
GTCGGGGAAGGACCTCGCCGAGACAGAGGCTGTGAGGAGGTTCCTGCAGGGCAGCGACTGCATTGCCGGCGTCTATGTGGAGGCAACCAAGGAGAAGCTGAACGTCTACGAGGCCATGAAGAGGAACCTGCTGAGCCCCAGCACCGCCGTGATCCTCCTGGAGGCCCAGGCAGCGACCGGGTTCCTGATCGACCCGGTGAAGAACCGGAAGTTGTACGTCAATGAGGCTGTGAAGGCTGGTGTCGTTGGGCCTGAGCTGCACGAGAAACTGCTCTCTGCTGAGAAGGCTGTCACGGGGTACAAAGACCCGTACTCAGGCAACACCATCTCCCTCTTCCAGGCCATGAAGAAAGGACTAATTGTCAAGGAGCACGGCATCCGCCTGCTCGAGGCCCAGATCGCCACCGGTGGCATCATCGACCCCGTGCACAGCCACCGCCTGCCCGTTGAGGTGGCCTACCAACGGGGCTACTTTGATGAGGAGATGAACCGGACCCTCTCTGACCCCAGCGATGACACCAAGGGCTTCTTCGACCCCAACACACAGGAGAACCTCACCTACCTGCAGCTGAAGGAAAGGTGCATCGAGGATCCTGAGACCGGGCTGTACCTGCTGCCGCTGCGGGAGCCTGAGAAGCCGACAGTGGTGGAGACCACCCATGTGTACACCGAGGCGGAGACAAAGAAGGTGTTTGAGGAGACACAGGTGGACATTCCTGTGGGCAGCAGGGCAGGCTCCTCCATGTCGCTGTGGGAGATCATGCACTCAGACCTGCTGCCTGAGGAGCAGCGGAAGCAGCTCATGGAGGAGTTCCAGTCAGGACGCATCTCCAAGGAGCGCATGATCATCATCATCATCGAGATCATCGAGAAGACTGAGATCATCCGGCAGCAGAACCTCACGTCCTATGACTACGTCCGGCGCCGCATCACGGCTGAGGACCTCTATGAGGCCAAGATCATCTCTCAAGACATCTACAACCTGCTGAAGCAGGGCTCCAAAACCTTCCGGGAGCTTCTGGACGTGGAGACTGTCTGGAAGTACCTCTATGGGTCAGGTTGTGTGGCTGGCATCTACATCCCGTCTTCCAAGCAGAAGCTCAGTATCTACCAGGCACTGAAGAAGGGGCTGATCAACTCTGAAGTGGCCCGCTCCCTCCTGGAGGCCCAGGCTGCCACTGGCTTCATGATTGACCCCACCAAGAATGAGATGCTGACCGTGGACGAAGCCGTCAGGAAAGGCGTGGTGGGGCCTGAGATCCACGACCGGCTCCTGTCCGCAGAGAGGGCCGTGACTGGCTACAGGGACCCATACAGTGAGCAGAAGATTTCCCTTTTCCAGGCCATGAAGAAGGACCTCATTCCCAGCGAAGAGGCCCTCAAGCTCCTGGACGCCCAGATCGCCACCGGCGGAGTCATTGACCCACACCTGGGCTTCCACCTTCCCCTGGAGATGGCCTACCAGCGGGGCTTCATCAACAAGGAGACCTACGACATGCTGTCTGAGCCCAGCGAGGTGCGGAGCTACGTGGACCCATCCACGGAGGAGAAGCTGAGCTACACGCAGCTCCTGAAGCGGTGCCGGAAGGACGAGGGCAGCAGGCTCCTCCTACTCCCGCTCTGCGATACGAGGAAGCTCACCTTCCGCGGGCTGCGGAAGCAGATCACCGTGGAGGAGCTGGTCCGTTCGCAGGTGATGGATGAAGCCACAGCCCAGCGCCTCCAGGAGGGCCTCACCTCCGTTGAGGAAGTCTCCAAGAACCTGAAGAAGTTCCTGGAGGGCACCAGCTGCATTGCTGGCGTCTTTGTGGACTCCACGAAGGAGCGGCTCTCTGTGTACCAGGCCATGAAGAAAGGGATCATCCGGCCAGGCACCGCGTTTGAGCTCCTGGAGGCGCAGGCAGCCACGGGCTACGTGATTGACCCCATCAAGGGCCTTAAGCTGACGGTGGAGGAGGCTGTGCGGATGGGTATTGTGGGCCCCGAGTTCAAGGACAAGCTGCTCTCTTCTTAGCGGGCGGTCACCGGCTACCGGGATCCCTACTCTGGGAAGCTCATCTCTCTCTTCCAGGCCATGAAGAAGGGGCTGATCCTGAAGGACCACGGGATCCGCCTGCTTGAGGCTCAGATTGCCACTGGCGGCATCATCGACCCTGAGGAGAGCCACCGCCTGCCCGTGGAGATCGCCTACAAGAGGGGCCTCTTTGATGAGGAGATGAACGAGATCTTGCTGGACCCCAGTGATGACACCAAGGGCTTCTTTGACCCCAACACGGAGGAGAACCTC
This sequence comes from Buceros rhinoceros silvestris, assembly GCF_000710305.1. Lineage (NCBI taxonomy): Eukaryota > Metazoa > Chordata > Aves > Bucerotiformes > Bucerotidae > Buceros > Buceros rhinoceros. Next base: position 961 of record NW_010407871.1, on the reverse strand, counting down.
ACCTACCTGCAGCTGATGGAGCGGTGCATCACCGACCCAGAGACTGGCCTCTGCCTCCTGCCCCTGAAGGAGAAGAAGCGGGAGAGGAAGACCTCCTCCAAGTCCTCCGTCCGCAAGCGCAGGGTGGTGATTGTCGACCCGGAGACAGGCAAGGAGATGTCAGTGTACGAGGCCTATCGTAAGGGCCTCATCGACCACCAGACCTACCTGGAGCTGTCGGAGCAGGAGTGCGAGTGGGAGGAGATCACCACCTCCTCCTCTGACGGTGTGGTGAAGTCCATGATCATTGACAGGCGCTCAGGGCGACAGTACGACATCGATGATGCCATCAGCAAGGGCCTGATTGACCAGTCGGCCCTGGACCAGTACCGCTCAGGCACCCTCTCCATCACTGAGTTCGCAGACATGCTCTCCGGCAACATGAGTGGCTTCCGCTCGCGGTCGTCCTCGGTGGGATCCTCCTCCTCCTACACTGTCAGCCCGGCCCCTGTGCGCACGCAGGTGTCCATGTGGAGTGCCCCGAGCGAGGAGACGGGGCCAGTGGCTGCCAGCCTGGACACGGACACCCTGGAGAAGGTCTCCATCACGGAGGCCATGCGCCGCAATCTGGTGGACAACATCACGGGGCAGAGGCTGCTGGAAGCCCAGGCCTGCACCGGCGGCATCATCGACCCCAACACGGGGGACAAGTGTTCGGTCGCCGACGCAGTGAGCAAGGGCTTGGTTGACAAGATCATGGTGGACCGCATCAACCTGGCGCAGAAGGCCTTCTACGGCTTTGAGGACCCGCGGACCAAGACAAAGATGTCGGCGGCGCAGGCACTGAAGAAGGGCTGGCTCTACTACGAGGCTGGGCAGCGGTTCCTGGAGGTGCAGTACCTGACCGGGGGCCTGATCGAGCCCGACGTCGAGGGCCGCGTCTCCCTGGACGAGGCGCTGCAGAAGGGCACCATTGACACGC
>NW_010407870.1:0-1783 GCF_000710305.1 Buceros rhinoceros silvestris | reverse complement strand
TAAGGGGCTGGCGGCGCAGGGAAAAGCTCTCTCCGTGCCGCTGGGAATGGGTACAGCCTTACGCTGGAATAAAAGGTTCGCGGTAGAAAATAGGCTGCGGTTTGTGTGGCGCTGCCCGTTCCGCCCCCCGCAAGCCCCGCAGTTGCTCTCCCAAAGCCCTTCAGAAACACTCGCGGTGACCGCACGGTGCTGAGGTCCCTCTGCCCGCGCTGGTCACGGAGCATCCCCGGCGCGAACCGAAGTCACCGCAGCTCCTGCAGGTGCTGTAAAGATAACGAGTCTGAGTTTCTTTGACGTTTTTACTCTCTGTACCAAGAGTCTGAAGACTGGACCGAGCACATTCGTAAGTAGCAACCAAGAAGTGCATCTTCCTCCTGTGGGTGGCTGTACTGCATTAGAAATTCGGCACTACAGAAGTCTGTGGGTCTCCGCTGCCCTGCTGGCCCTTGCCCGGTGCCCAAGTGGCGTGTTGACAAAGCTTTATGAAAACCCCTAAAGAAGCGATGCATGAAAGGCGGCTTTATCCTTCCCACTACTCCTGATTTTTAGATACTTGAAAGAACGGTGCTCATTATCCTGTGCATTGTCTTTTTGGCCGTTATCTGACAGGTGACAAAGCCCTTGTAATACCTGATGGTGATAAGAAAACCTGGCTGATATGTCACTGTGGAGGGTCTGGCTGACTTTCGCTGTTAAGGCTGTATTAGTGCCAGGCAGTGCGTTAAATGTGCAACTATTTGCAGTTTGGAATAGGGGAAGTTCTAGTTCCACGGGCGAACAGTTGTGCTCAGCCTTCGCTAACTGTAGTCAGGTGTGAAGCTGCTGCTGGTGGGTTTGCACATGTTGGGGCTATTACTTGATTTTTCAGGCAAATTTTGTGGTGGCAAATGTTCTGTTGTCTCTCTCACAATCAAACACCCAAGCTGTGTCTGCTTGATGCAGTTCCTTTTTTCATCTGGTAGGTTGCTACATCTTCCTGATAATCCCACTTGGTTTTCTGTGGGGTTTTATCAGTGTTTTGCTTTGCAGGTGTTTTGAGGATCCTGACTGAAATGTTTTTGCCCCATATCAGCCTTGCAGATCTGGAACAAACTTTTTTCTCAAAAGTACTACCTAAGGTATGACAGCTTCAATTAAATGTGGAATTTCTCAGTCAGGCCCGTGCTAAAACCTGCTTAGAATGCAGAGATTCTTTTTTGAGGTCTCATGCTATAATTATTGCTTTGGATATAAAACTTCAAAATTTCACCCTCTAAAGTTTTACCGGTTTTGTGTGGTTTGTTTCTATGATTGCTCCCAGTCTTTACACTGCGGAGGGGATCGGGCATACAATATTCCACTTCCTTTTTTTCAGTGATGGAATTGTTTTTTATTTCTTTTTGAGAAGATTGGGCTTTTTATAAAATGACTATGGTGGAGAATTTTTACGTGAGGTATCCTCTCAGGACAGATGAACTTGCAGAACCTAGCACTCATGTCATGAATAAATACTGTAAAATTTGTGACTATTATAATGAACAAACTTTTAGACTGTACTGGCCTAACATAATCCTTTTTTGATTAAATGATGGAGAATTTTGTGCTGTGGTTGTATTAAAATCTTCAGTGCCTACATTTTAACTGAAGTAAAGCCGTGTCAAATCGCTGATTTAAGTTTCAAGCCTCAGTTTGTGTATTTTAAGAAGCCAGTAAAAACAGCCACTTGATTCCCATTTCCCTTATTTTATGTCCTGTAGCCGATTTTAGAGGTTACAAGAAAAATGGCCCATCCCAGGCATACCCT
>NW_010407869.1:33390-41898 GCF_000710305.1 Buceros rhinoceros silvestris | reverse complement strand
GGGTCACATCCAGCTCTCCCAGCTGTATCAACCGCCGTGGGCAGGAATTAGCCCTTTGTCTGGAAGTTTGCATTTGTGTTTTGGTGCGTTTAAGCGTGTTTGAGCAATATACGTCTGTTCTCTGTTTGCACGGGAGAGCATTGGTAGGTTGTTTTTGCCTGACTGTTAAGGAAGAGATCTGCAAAAAGTTTACCCCAATTAATTGTGCAAGTTGAGGGTGAGCAGCACATGAAATAAAATGCTGGTTTTATATAAACAACCCCTTGGGGCTTCCTAGAAAGAGAACTTGTGAATACTGTAACCTAACAGATCAAGTAATCAAAACTGAATATGCAGATTGGTCTGTTCCCCCCCTTCCAAAAGCAAGTAATTTTTAATCAGGAGTTTTTTACAGGGTTTATGCAGGAGAATATGAATTAAATTTTGCATTGGAGCCAGTGGTATGGGAACACTCCTCTAAGCCTGGTCTTGGCTGGGCGCGAGGCTGTGAGCGCCACGTGGCCCTTGGCCTCTTGCTCTGCCAGAAATGGCAAATCCCAGTGCTGATGGGTGCTGGAGACCCCCAGCCTCGTGCTTTGGCATGCAAAGAAGAGGGGTGTTTCTCCAAATCTCCCAATCCTCCGTGCTCGGGCAGCGATGCTCGGCTGTGCCGGGGCTGCGTGGTCCTGCGGGGATGGGACTTTTGCCTCTGGTTTTCAGGCTGTGCCAATGAAGGAGGGCGTCCAAAGCTACTTTTCTTTTTTCCCCCCTTTTGGAGATTGCAAATCCTTGCAGCTGCAACAAAATGGGGGGTGGGGTGGGGATTGGTCTTTATTTCTTCCTCCTTTTGGCCAGCCTGCTCACTCAGCAGGATTTCTGCAAAGTGGTGCCATGTGGGACCTCGCTGCTCATCTCCAGTCCTGAGCTCTTGATTCGCTTAGGCTGGTGGGAAATGTTTTGGATGAGAAACCTCCTGAGAAAGCCCAAGCAGGTGCTAACTAAGGAGGAGGAGGATGGGAAGGTGGGGGTTTTCCTATCAAATCATCTCCTGTATCTCTGTAGGCTTCTCCTGTATCCCTATATCCCAATCCCTGTGGGCTTCTGCTCTGCCACCTCTGGGGCCACAAACCCCTTCATGCATTGCCTGGCCTGAACCCTCCTCCCAGCAGTTTGAGCAGGATGTAGCGGGTTTTGTCTCGTGCTGTACCAGAAGTTGTGCTTCTCCTCAGAGGTGGTGGCATCTGAGTCTTGCTGGGAGTTGCTCTTTTATGAGGGCTCTGTAACACCTTGGGACCAGTGGGAGCTGGTGGCCCAGCATCGCTCTGCCTTTTATCCTCTCATCACCTCCTGAGAAAGGGAAATGAAACTTGTTTTCTGAGGCACCGGAGTCAGAGTCGTCTGGCAGTACCCTGTGTGCAGAGGATGCTGTTTGTTATTTCGCTTGAAATAGTTGTAAAACTCCTATAAACATACCTGACATGCAAGGCCATGGCTTTCAAATGACTCCAGCATCTTGGCTTGTTTCTGGGAACTGAGATAGCTGTTGATGGGCCAAGATGTTTTATGGATGCCTGGAGGAGGCCAGGTTCAGAGTGCTTCAAGGGCTTCCTCCTCCTCAGGTGCACTTCAATTCTGGATTTCCACCTGGCCCTGAGCTGGTCCAGCAATTATCAGAAATCTCAGCTGTCTCTGTACATGACGTGGGGCCGCTGAGGAAGGGATTGATGCTAGGGGATCAGGAACGTAATATTGACTTAAACCCGTCATTTTTAATTGGACCAGTTGGGAGCAACTCCTTTTGCCTTGTGGTAGGAGCATGAACTGCTTTAGACTTGTTTGAGGCTAAAAAATACTTCCTTTCTCCCTGTAAAGCTAAATACCTTTAGCTGGCCTGGGTGAGATGTGGGTGAGTGCGGATGCACCCAGGACTGGTACATCTTAGCATGCTGGTATTTATTTGACTATTTAAAGGCTCATGTCGTTATCTGAAGAGGATCTTAATATCTAAGAGGGCTGGTTGCTTCTTACCTGTATCTAAACATATTCCTGACCTCACCGCCAAAGGGATATCGGAATTCATAGTCCAAATCTCTTCACGTAGTTCTTTAAAAAAATCAGAAACTTTCATGCCAAGAATGGAAAAGTAGCAGCTATGTCAGTCGTGGATTTGCTCAGCTCTGCTCTCGGTGGTTAACTGAGGCGGGGGGAAAAAGAGCGGCATGGCCTTTTTTGTTCCCATTTAACCTTTCTGCGTCTTACTTTTTCTTCCATGTGGGAAATGGGGAGGAGGGAGGGGGAGCCATTTGGCCAAGATCTCAGTGTGAGTCCCTGGCAGATTCAAAATACGAGTAATAAGTTTTGACTCTAAGCTCCAACTGCAGACAGCGGCACTCACTGTTTTTTTTTTTTTATTAGATGATGATTTTCTGGGCAGAGACTGGTGCTGTAGGCAAATGCGTGAGGGAACTTACTTTCCTGTATAGCTGTGTTTTGTTGAACCAATGATCCTTGCTGCGGGAAGCAGGAGCCACTCCAGCTCCTGGCGATGAGGGCGATGTGGTGGGGTCTGGCCCATTGGGAGGTGAACGCCATGACCAGCTGCTGTTACCAATGGCTTGAATAATTTAATGAGGCACGTTGCATGCGGTGTGGCCGGCTAGGGCTCCGAGGGGGCTGCCTGTGAAAGCCCTCGTGGCTGAGGGACATGAGATGCTGCTGGCATCCCCTGGGAGCAGAGGAGGGGGGAAGCCCAGAAATAGCTGCTGGGACAGTCCCCAGGAGGAGGCCAGCAGCTGGTTCCAGCCTGGGGCTGGTCTGGTTGGGTTCTTGTGACCCAGGATGCCCCAGTGACCCTGACCCTAATGGTCCTGGCTGATCTGCCTCTCCCAGCTGCAGGGAGATGAGGATCCCACAGTCCTGCTGCTCCAGGGCTGCTTGCAAGCTCCCTGCATGGGAACCCCATGGGAATCGAGACCTTTGGATGGGTTGTCCGCGCCTTGAACAGCCTGATTTTCAGTGCGGTGGAGACATTGGCTCTGTCTTGCTTCCCCTCCCCTGTGCCACCTCATCCCTCTGTCAGCCTCTGATGTGGCATGCACAGGCATCTTTAAAAAGAGCTTGGTCAATAAAATCCGGTGGAGGAGAAAACCGCAGGTGGCTGGACCATCTCCTGGGTCTCTGGAGGGAGGGCCCAGGGCTGCTGCTGGCTCGTGGCCCTGGTCTGGGGGCTGCCAGCAAAAAGAAATGAGTAAACCCTGAGGTAACAAGCAATCTGCTGAAAATAAGTCACTGCAGAGTTTATCATTCTGAGAAAGGCGAGTGCCATTCGTGATGATGTCAGGCATGATCTCAGCGTCCTTCAAAATACACCTCTGCTACAAACAAAGCTCCTAACCCACTTTTTTTTTTTAGTCACCTTTAGGGTTTAAGTGTATTTTATGTATCATGGTGGGTGTTACTGGTGAATGATGGGTTTGATACTGGAAGGTCTGGAATGTTTGAAATAACCAAAGGAAGAATTGGCAGAGATGTGATCGGAGCTCATGCGGTCTTTTACGTAAACGCTCCTGTGCAGACGAGCAGGCTCCTGGGGCAGTCTCAGCTGCGCAAGCATCATCTCCTGCCTCAGTCCTGCTCCTACCCATGTCCATCCTACATCGTCTGTTTTTCAAAGGCATTTCTCATCCTCACCAGCTGGTTCCTCCCTTTTCCTCTGTGCTTCAGTCCACGAAAATAAATTTATCATCCCTCATCTCTCCTTATGGGCTTTGCCCAGTACTGTGTTTGTTGTTCAAGCCATTGCAGGCGTGTTCCCATTCACCCCGGCTTTGGTTGCTTTAACTCGTATTTTCAATTTTTTTTTTTTTTGTGGTCCTGGCATCATAGTGAATTTTATGGGAGAGTGAAAACTGCTGAGCCAAACATGTTGTTTTGTTTTTAATGGCTGTTCAGAAGCAGCTTGGCCAGGTTTCTTCTGAAAACTCTTTGCTGCGGTGATTCTGTTGCTAGAAATGAGTTCTCCAGACAGCCCTGTGCAGCAGAGATGTCTCCATCAAGCGCAGGCAACATCGCCCTTACTGGTAGTTGCAGTTGGTTATAACTTGGATTAATTCACTGGACAGTAATTTAATACAGTGGAAAAAAAATCTGCTCCCTGTCAAGTGAAGGAGTTGTACTGTGCACCCATGGCGGACTGAAGGAAAATATTTAGAGTGGCTTCTTGTCTCCAAACAAGGCGTGGGGTGATGCCAAGAGAAAGTGGTGAGTGAGGTGGCTGTGTGGATCAGACCACCCACTACACGGGGTGAAAATTGATCCCGGGCCAGCTTCCACTGCGATGAGAAGGTGTGATAGCATGTGTGCTGCTCACGGGCTGCAGGGTGCAGGGGGGCAGTCGGCAGAGCATGAATGGCAGGCTTACAAGGAATAAACGCGATAAAAATGGAAATTATGGCTGTTCTAGCTGAGTGAGTTGGTTTTTGGAGTGCTGACTGTATACCTGGCTTGGTTTATAGTGAGAGCTGCTCAGCTAGGGCAGAAATGACATAATTTTACTCTTCAATTATGCTGTGGGTTACCCATCAGTGGCATTTAGTTTTCTTGTGTTCGAGGACATGGGAACTTGGAAGTGAAAGTCCTGTTGAAGGTTGTGCTCCGAAGTTGCATAGCACGTGAAATGATTTGCCTTCTTTCATCCAGTGCATGCTCGTGTGTCTGTGAAGCGAGGCGTGTGTACAGGCTCTTCCAGCGCAGGGGGATGGTTGATGGTTGGGTTGATGCTCTCAAGTCTCTTGCATTTCCCTGCACTACAGGCAGTTTAAGAGAGGAAAGTGTCCTTGTTTCTGCTTTTAGAGAAATGTATCACCCTGAATGGCAAAAATTTTGTTCCTTGCCTTCAGTTCTTCATTGGCACCTCGGCAGATGCCAGTGCTGTGGGTGTTTGTGTGGCACAGGCGTAGCTGATGCACTGTTGAGCAGGGAGGTGCTCTTGTGTAGGGCCCAGCTTTGTGGTCTTGGTGGAGATTTCAAGGTGCTCCGTCATACAGAGTAGATGAATCGGGGAGGAGGTGCCCTGAGGTGAATTGTGCAAAGTCAGTGAACTTGGGCAGTGTACTTGGTTGACCGTGGGCCGTGAAGCAGAAGGGCCTGTGGAAGGCTGGGCTGTGTTCACGGGGGCGCTGTGGGGAAAAGCTCCCTGCTCGTTTCGCCTCTTACTGTATTTCCTTGCTCCAATTTCAACACCCCTTTGTCAACTGGCAGGGATTGATACTATAAATAATAAGGCATTACGGCAAAGTAAGTAACGCCGCAACTCAAAAGCGTTCTGGGAACTTGGTGTGGGAAACGCTGGAAAGGTAACTAAATTCCTAGCGCAGCTAATTTAGCTGAAATTTGGTTTATTGATGACCGCAGCAATGCGACAAGTTACGATAACGCTATAGAAGAGCTCTGTGATTCGCGTGCCTGCAGTATTCCTGTTGAAATTTTGGGGTGCAGTGGGGACACGCTCCCTGCTGGGTGAATCAGCTCGTCGCTTCTGGCAGTGCCTTGCACATCCTGGTGCTGTCTCCTGGAGTGATGTTATCGCTTAGGAAGATTTTGCAAATCATATGATAATCCGCAGATAGGGAGGACTCCGAGGAAGCTGTAATTAATCTGTAACCAGAGTTACTCTGTGCTTGATTTTGGGATGCTGTGCGCACTTCTGAGGCGAGAAGCCTGTTCCTTCCAGAGGAAAAGGTTGAGTGAACTGAAAAAAATCAAGAGGCCAATTTTCTCAGCTAACTGTACATAACAGGTTTCTGTTGCTATTTCTGTCAGCATTTCTGTGTTTTTTTCTGTCGTTTGAATTTTTCTCAGTGTTTGCCATTGCAAAAGCCTGCTTGGGGACTGATGCTGTCTGAAGAAACATGGTCCCAAGTCAGAAACACGTATTAGGATAAAAATTTTGATTATGAAAAAATCTGATTTGGTTCTCCATGACTGAATAACCAGAAGGTGAACTTGGTGAGTACTAAGAAAAGAGAAAACTGTAAGGGTGGGGTGGGGAGAGGGAGGATGCCTGCATTAGTATCACATAAGGGTTGCAAAGTTAAGCAGGGAAATGATGGAATGAGAAAGCGTGAAGTTGAATTTGTAACTGTAACTTCCTTTTGTCTGCGTGGTGTTTAGTGTGAGAATGCAATCTTGGGTCATTTGCAACTTCCAATAAATAGATATTTAAGATAAGCTCCATCGTGTAATTAAAGACTTCTGCCACGAGGCCAGATGCTCTGCCCTGCTGCTGGTGTAAGTGAGAGCAGGGGGTGGCTGTGTACCACAGCACTCAAGTGCCTCAAAAAAAGGATCTTTGTCCCTATCTGTTGGTGTTTGCTTATGGCACGGAGGACTGTCCCCTCCGTGGGGCAGGGAGGGAAGCTGAGAATCATAGTGACCCAAGTGGCTAAAGGAGGCTGGATGTAGTTTTGTTGCTGTTTATCAAAGGTGTGTCCTTAGGCAGGAGAGTTGCCCTGATTTTCCAGACAGTGTTTCGGGGAGGAAATTCAAGCTCCCCAAGGGATGGGTGGTGACTCTGTCCTTGATGCTGAGCACTGTGGTCCAGCAGCCGGGGTTGAGTTTTGATCTGGGCTCCTCATCTCGCAGCCTGGGTGAAAGCAAAGCTTTGATCTGGGGCTGAGCCCGAGGTCTGGAGCTGAGTCTGCCCCAGCAGCCCTCCCATGCCCTGCAAGAGGCGAGCTGGGGCCAGGGTAGCAATTGCAGAGCCCAGCGTGCGGGATTGGAGCAAGGTGCATCTCATGAAGAGGTGAGTTTTGGGTCCTTCAGGGATGTTCTGAGCCCAGCTGGACCTGCGACGCTCCTCTGCGCCTCAGCAAGGTGGGCAGTTATCTTGAAGTGTGAGGCTTGCGCTTGTTCCTTGCAAGAATTTACCTGAGTAGGAGTAATTTGTGCTGCAAAGGTGCGGATGAGATGGGACCCTCCAGCCCGTGTGTGTGTCAGCAGCCCCTGTGCTGCAGAAGTATTGCTTGAGGCAAGTAGCTGCATATTTGTGAACGGGGTCTTGTCATGGGCTTTCCCAGCACCTCGTGGGCACCTCGGCTTTCACACCCCCAGAGCCTCCTGCGGGCTTGCAGCGGGGTGTAATCCGAAGAGGAGCATGACAAGTGACGCTGTATTTTGGTGATACAAAGCTGGAAATAACGGTAGAAGAAAGGAGGAGAGGAAGGCTGGGTTCGGAGGGTTTATATACTGGCACAGTCTACTTTTTCTTAAGAGGGTGGAATTGTTGCATTAAGTTTTTGTGTAATTTCTGATGGTACTGTATTTTTTGAAGACATTGTTCTTGGTTCTTTGTGCTGTGCCGCTCCTCTCGAACTTATGCTAATGGAAATATTCCTAAACTCAGTATTTGTAGACTTGGTACTGACTGACTTTGACTTCCAGTGTTGCGAACCAACTACTTTACTACCACATATGTATTTCTGTATTTGCGCTGCACTAAAATCCATGCCATGGTACCACCAGCTCCCAACAAACAGCCCCACTTGCTTTTTGAGGAATGTTTTTAGCAGTCTAAACCTTTTTAAAACCTTAAAGCTGCATAAGCAGCTTAAACCAATTTAAAGCCTTAGATCATTTTAAACAGCTTGTGCCAATATAAGGACTTAGATTATCTGAAATACCTTAAACAGATCTACAGCTTTAGTGAAAGAATTTGGCCAGTCTCAGGTTTGGTGATTTGATTGATTCCACGGGTACGTTGGTTGCCATGGGGTGACTCTGCCAAGCTGCTCCTTACTGGAGGATGCTCTGATTTTCCCTACCTTGTGATTTTTCCACTTTGGATATTTGATGCTTTGACACGTGAACACAGTGGTAAAAATCTAAATCTGTAACCCTAACCCTGCCCTCCTGGTTAGGTTATGATCATCTGTGACTTCTGTACGTGGCCCCGGGTAGTTGTGGCTAAACAGGTGTCTGATTTGCAGGAGAAAATGAATTCTGTCACACTGGTTGAGGATTTTCAAAGAATCATGAGTGCCTGAACTGCCCTTTGCAGTCTGGATTCTTATAAATTACTTATATAGCTTTGAAAATCCCATCTTAAGATGTGGTTGCTTAATTAAACCTCATTAAAAGTGTACATAAACAGCGGAAGGAGCCCAGACTGTGACTTGGGTTAATTTGGACGTTCTCTGCTGCCTGCTCCTCACTACTGCATCCTTGTGGTGTCAATGTAAGGTCTGATTCTTCCTTTATTTTGCGAACAAAAATCACAAGTAATTCAGGCTCAAATAGTTGGAGGCTTTTGGTTTCTTCCTTAAATTAAATTGGGTGGAGTTTCACTTCCACACCAGACAGCTCCAACAGGCAGCACAGGGGCACCGAAGCTTCTCTGGAAGCCGGAGGCGCAGCAGCCCCAGGAGTATTTTCCTCAGGAGATACACTGATAGTAACGCCTGAGCCATAAGATGACGCTGTCAGGGAAATTTTCCGCTCGAGCTCCTTAGCTGAGAAAAGGAGCCGACATGC